>NC_056726.1:1027711771-1028011771 GCF_019279795.1 Protopterus annectens | reverse complement strand
CCAAGTGCAGATTGGTAAGAACACAGGTGCAGGCAAGTACACATGGCCACAGCAAGTTACCATCTACATGGAGTATGTACACTGTAATGAGTTGACACAGAGATATGATATGATATCCACTGCATAACGGTGTGACAGGTGTGACAGAAACACGTCAGCTGTGTCAGTGTCATGATGCTTTTCAAAGATTACTGTGCAGATGTAGTACATGTCATAGCAATGTATGTTCAGCGGTATGCCAGTACATCAGTGAGAATGTGACCTGTCACCATCATTATATCTTACAGATAATGCCACGTTCACGACTCCCAGCCTTCAGATGCCAGGAGGATGATGTCATAATTCCATTGCTCCATGACAACTATGACGTGCTGTTCAGCCATGTGCCACAGCATGCTCAGCAGCGGGATGACCTGTGGCAGGATATACGCAGGAGGGTGAATGATGTGGGTGGCAACAACCGCACCTACCAGCAGGTACGCAGACACTGCACGGACCTGATACAGCATGCGAAACAGCGTGCCACTGCAATCGCCAGAGAACAAGGTGGAACAGGTGGTGGGCCACCAACCCAGCCCCCACTCACACACACAGAGGAGCTACTGGCCAGTCTGGGGACACCCAGGGAACAGCATGCGGAAACACTAGCCGCCATCGTGGAGGTGGGTGTCTCCCAACCAATGAGCCTGGAGTTGCCTGGTAAGTCAGTCCTGCATATGAGTATGATATCCAATGTAGTTGCAGGTGTCACTGTACATCATGTAAAGTAACAACACATGCCAGGTATATGGGCACACAAGCTGCAAACTACAGTATGCTACGTTGTGTATGCAGACATGTGCATACCATATGCTATCACACAGGTAAATGTGTTTACATGCACAGTGCAACCTGTGGCTGTCATACAGTCATGGATAATGTTTATACTGTTGTGTCACCTTTATACAGGTACCTCTGGTGTGTCGCACAGACATGGGTCCGTCGCAGGTGAGACTGTTGTCAGTATCAGGCATGTTACAGTGTAGAGTTATTTGCCATGTGGCCAGGTATAACATGCACACCTGATTTTTGTTCCAGTCACGTTATACAGGTTGCACCACCAGACATACACACATGCCACCCATGTGCAATAGATACAACCATTATTATACACCGGCATGAAACCACAGTACCTGTCAATGTGATATGTGTTGTCAGCTATGCATACAACGGTGGAGAAGTTCTACAATGGATGCATATGTAGTATGCATTGGAGCAACATTTGTGGTACGCACACAGTACCACACAGTGAGCTGTGATATGGGCAGCACACAGGTGTCACCCTTGTGACATATGCCCCTGCATTGTGTGCACACATTGTGACACGCCACCCAACATGTCCCAAGCATGTGGTGTTCTGTCTGCAATATTGTCACACCATCACATGACCTACACCCGACATAACAAACATCCACACTGTTGTCTTCATAGCCCTGTGGATTGTGACAACTCTGACATGTATGGGTGTATGTCATATGGGAAACCACAGACATGTGTACAAGATGCCCATCACACACAATTGTCCAAGACCTGTTCACACATGGCCATGGGTGATAGCCACAGGCATGTTGCCACACAGTACTTCTGATGTGGATAGACCCCATTGCACATTGTCCACACATAGTGCAATCATAGCCGTAGTGGGCCACTTGTACATTTGATGTGTTACACCGGACAACCGGAATGCCTGTCTGCAGCTACCAGAGGTGTCACCGATGTCTACCATATACGATCTGTGGAACAGCATGACTGTGTTGCAGTCATGGCAATGCAATGCGTCCATGTTATGCATTGCACAGCAACATACATGCGTCATGTTGCCATGCAATGGCACTGTGCCTGTACTCCACACTGTATAGCTATATATAGCTATGTACATGGCTCACACTAACCTCACCTGCACATGCACATTTGCTAAACATGCATTCTATCTGTAGGCTATACACACAACACTGCACTGTGAAGCCCATTATGATTCTGTGCATGTGTCAGGACACCATTGTGTCAAACATGTATACATGTTACTGCACATGTCAGCGGATTACATGTCAAGGTAACGTCAGCCATGTGTACTGTTAACCTGTTCATGGCCACATGGCATATCACGGTGATGCATGCAAACTACCATGATTGTGTGTACTGCATGACTACTGATATGACACCTGCTTGATGTAGTGTGCACCCCAGGGTGGTATGCATACTAACACTATTAATGTCTGAGCTGCATTCCTTGTGCTGTAGTGCAGGAATGCTGCATGCCATCTGAAATATCACATGCATGGTGTGTCTGTGTGTGTCTGCGTGTGTCTGTGTGTAATGTACCTTACAGTATTTCTTTGCATTCACAGGTGGTGTAGGTGCGTTACCCTCCTGCGGTCCATCTGATGTTAGTGTCCCCACAGATACTAGCGGTGATGACCATATGCATGAGGTACAGGCAGGGTTATCAGGGGCTGAATCTGTGCCATTGGTTACCATCCCACCTATGTCCCCCCCTCTTCCCCACACACAGTTCTGATGCCAACACATACCACATCACCGTTGCCCATAGAGGAAGGACAGTCAGCGTCTGTTGGCATTGAAGAGGAATGTGTGGTGGCTACAGAAGGTGTGACTACACACCATGTTGCCAGTGTAATGACTGGTGATGTGCCACACTAGCATGTGGCTGGTGCTGCTCATAGGAGGACCTCTGGCAGACATGCACCTGCAGTACAGGGCGCAGCAGCTGGTATCACCAGACGCATGTTCCAGACTGTAATGGCGGCACAGGCATGTGCAGAATGGCAGAACCAAGAAGGGCAGAGGCTGCAGAGGGCTGCAATCCGTACCCTAAATGACAACATCCAGTCATTGGCAAATGCTCAACAGCAGATTGCTAATGTACTGGATAGGCGATTAGGTGAAATGGTTGGAATCCTCGACCGAGGCATGGCAATCCGCGAGGGTGAGCTGTCTGTGCTGGAACACCTGGTAGGGGGGAGGCATAGGACACATGGGCATAGGCCAGCAACACCACCTAGTGTAGGTCGACGTGTGCGTGCCACCTCTCATGCCCACTCACATAGTGCCGGTAGCAGTAGCAGTGCAGCTGGTGCTGCACTGTCCACACCAGGACACAGCAGGCCACATGGACATGGCCCTGGCTGGTCCCATCGTGGACACGGTTCCAGTGGACATGTGTCATCGGACAGTAGCCACTCTGTACCTCCACCTGGTAGTGGCCATGCAACACCAGGCAGGCACGGGTCATGTGGCCATGGACGGACACAGTGAGCTGTACAACCTGCACTGTACAGTCTGGGGCTGTCAATTATACCCCGTGTAGGCATCACATATGGCTGAACTGTGTACACACATACCCACACACAGCAGACACAACTGTAGGGCTCCACCACATTCACATGCATTCTGCACAGACATGTCCAGTAAACTCACCAGCCTTTACACACACACATGATGTTATCCATTGGTGCAGCCTATGCCCCTGGCAAACATATCACCCTGTGCATATGATGAAGCCTCTGCTGCATCCCTGTCATTCACACCATCGGTGCAGGGTTATGCAAATATATTCTGATGCACAGGGTGGACAGGATAGTGAGAGGTGTATGTGATACCTGTGTATGCATAGCGTGGGATGTGTATGTTGCAGTGGTTGTGTATGAATACTGACAGATGCGTATGTGACATGGGTTGTATACTGTCAACATGCAGCAGTCATACCATGTAGTGCAGGTGCAGCATGCATTGTGATGTGTTCATGGTATGTGTGACGGTTACATGTGTAGCACCATGTTGGTTCTGATACCCTGAATCCCTCCTATTGTGTACTCGCATATGCCTACAAGGAGCACTGTTATCGGTCCCCCACGTGTAGCTTTGGATTACTCACAGGCACATCTGGCAATATCAGCATACTACATGTACCCTCAACTTGACTGGACACCTACATGACACACATGTCCGCACATATACTGCACCTGACGCATGTGGTCGGTGCCACAGGCTACAGTGGACAGAGACGTCGCATACATAGCAGGACACACTACAGGTGTGGTGACATGGTGCAGGTTTTGTACACAGCGTGATGGCCACTGACTTGAGGTGTCACTTGTCAGCTGTGGGGCATGCTGTGCAGCAGTAGGACCCTGTAACAGTACAGGAACATCGTCACAATCACGGGGTGTACACCATTATGATGCACACCCCATAGTGTGCAGATGGGGACACCTGCCTGTGTGGTCAGAACTCTCACAATACTATGCACCCACACGCCATGTCACAGGGAGCGGACATGCACAGGTAGCCAGTATGGCTCACACCTATGGCATCAACAGGGTTGTGCAATGCAGCACCAGTACGGGATAGTCACCATGTGTGGTTAGTGTTCTTTCACAACAGTATATTAGCATACACCCTCACACCAAGCAGCAGACATACAAACATGTAGACACACACACATTGTGGTGACCACACATGTGTACACAGAGAGACAATGTGTTGCATGTACTGCCCCATCCAAATTCATGCTCCCCACACTGAGGTATGTACAGATCTCTACTATGGTGTACAGGGATGTGTAGCAAGTGGGACATATTCCCCCCGATATGTGGCATACATGGGCACACATTCATGCACATATGTCAGTGCTGGGAATACTACATCTGCCATATGATATGTGTGCAGGCATGCAGCGGTATGTATTGCATTATGTGTACCAAAACTGTATCCGGCAGATGTGCTGATATATGCACATGGGAGGTGGTAGGTGTTACAGTTGCCATGTGACATACAGTTGATAACACCTGACCGCTGGGTATTCATTATGTCAGCACTGTCATGTAACAGCGACATAGCATACTGTATGCACATGGCAGGGTAGGATGGTGTGTGACACAACTGTGAGCCACCATCTGCACACATGCATGTAGACAGGTGTTTAAACACATTATGTACACACATACCTCCATACGTGCTGTTTGTATGCCACCGTATAACGGCCCCTATGATGGGTATGCATGTGGTAGGTTGTTGCAACTATGTTTTGGACATCGGCCACTGCTCATGCATGGCTGCTCCATGCACAGTACACATGTCACATGTGTCTCCTGTTGCCATGTTTGTATGCATTGTTACTTTTTGACATGTGTGTTGACATACATAAAACATGGACTGTGGTATGATATCACAGCTGTCACAGGCAAAAAATACAAGGGTATGTGTCCCAGTCAACACTGCTACACCCTGTAGTGGGAGCATTCCACAGACATGGGTCCACCTTCCATTCGTGTGTGTAGCACTGAGTACGCCAGTGTTATGCATGTGGTACATCACAGGCTTTGTATGTGTCATGTGTGCAATCCATGCACACATCCAGACAATCACATGTATGACATATCCAGACGTTTGTTCATTGTGGTAAGGCAGCAGTCATGTGTCACAGCTGTGTCAGGGCCGTGGTATGTGTGGAGCCGACCTGTCCATGTATACTGATATAAGTGGACTACATCACACATGTTGGATCATTGTTAGTACATGTGTACTCTGCACAACTGGTGTACACTGCTATACAGACCTGTGGACATATGTCACATGCTGTTGTTGGACCGTGAGGCTTACTGCTGCACCGATGACATGGTGCTGGCATGACAGCTACAGTGTTCAGTGCAGTGTGTACATGTGTGACCTGCACCCATGACACCTGTGATGTCATCTGTGTGTGTACAAGTAACTGCATGTGTGACCACCCTGTGCGTGTGGACAGTTTTACCTTACTGTGACCTTCTGTGTGTACACTCCATCTGCATGCTGGACGGCACTTAGCAAATGCTAAGTGTGTGAGCATGCCCAGTAAGCAGTTGTGTAGATGGACACACAGTACATTGCACACTGCACCCTTCTGTGATTATACCCCGTGTGCATGCATGTTTCCCCTTTGCAACTAAGTGTGTGAGCATGCCCAGTTTGCTGTTCTGTAAGTGGACACACAGTACATTCCACACTCTGCTCTTTCATGATTACACTCCATGTGTATGCCTTCTGTCTGTGCACTCCATCTGCATGCTGGACGGCACTTAGCAAATGCTAAGTGTGTGAGCATGCCCAGTAAGCAGTTGTGTAGATGGACACACAGTACATTGCACACTGTGCCCTTCTGTGATTATACCCCGTGTGCATGCATGTTTCTCTTTTGCAACTGCTAAGTGTGTGAGCATGCCCAGTTTGCTGTTGTGTAAGTGGACACACAGTACATTCCACACTCTGCCCTTTCATGATTACACTCCATGTGTATGTCTTCTGTGTTTACACTCCATCTGCATGCTGGACGGCACTTAGCAAATGATAAGTGTGTGAGCATGCCCTGTAAGCAGTTGTGTAGATGGACACACAGTACATTGCACACTGCGCCCTTCTGTGATTATACCCCGTGTGCATGCATGTTTCCCCTTTGCAACTGCTAAGTGTGTGAGCATGCCCAGTTTGCTGTTCTGTAAGTGGACACACAGTACATTCCACACTCTGCCCTTTCATGATTACACTTCATGTGTATGCCTTCTGTGTGTACACTCCATCTGCATGCTGGACGGCACTTAGCAAATGCTAAGTGTGTGAGCATGCCCAGTAAGCAGTTGTGTAGATGGACACACAGTACATTGTAAACTGCGCCCTTCTGTGATTATACCCCGTGTGCATGCATGTTTCCCCTTTGCAACTGCTAAGTGTGTGAGCATGCCCAGTTTGCTGTTGTGTAAGTGGACACACAGTACATTCCACACTCTGCCCTTTCATGATTACACTCCATGTGTATGTCTTCTGTGTGTACACTCCATCTGCATGCTGGACGGCATTTAGCAAATGCTAAGTGTGTGAGCATGCCCAGTAAGCAGTTGTGTAGATGGACACACAGTACATTGCACACTGCGCCCTTCTGTGATTATACCCCGTGTGCATGCATGTTTCCCCTTTGCAACTGCTAAGTGTGTGAGCATGCCCAGTTTGCTGTTGTGTAAGTGGACACACAGTACATTCCACACTCTGCCCTTACATGATTACACTCCATGTGTATGCATGTTTGCACTTTGCAAATGCTAAGTGTGTGAGCATGCCCAGTACTCCATTCATGGACACACTGTACATTCGACACCGATGTCTGATACTAGGCGTGTAGCCATGGCAATTGACATCCTGTATAGCCATGGTGGCCATCCAGGCGAATTATTTAAAGTTGCTATGCCACAATGGATGCCTACATCAAACACACTGGTTGCTCTCTCAAAGGGTGTACTGTCTGTGGTGCATCCCGTATCCATTTTGTGATGTAGTGCTCCGTAGACAGTTAGTATTCCCAAGTGCAGCACTGCCGTGTTACTGTACGTCCACCTTGGGATAGTAACATGCTGTGTGACTGCTCACTCTGTAATCATTCCCTATCAGCATCCTTGCCTTTGCGGATGATATCACCCACCTAGAAGTATGCCTCTGACAGTGCTGTGCTCAGTAATCTTGGTAGCGCATTCTGTAAATGCATCATGCTGTAGTGTGTTCATGTAGGTAGATGTAGGTTCAACTCCTGGCCCTTCCCAGTGTGTGTGTTTCCAGCTGCCTTGGGTGACAGTAATGCTTTTAGATGCCTCACAACACATACATTTGCTATCAGCATCTATTCCTTTGCGGATGATGTCACCCACCTAGAAGTATGCCTCTGACATTGCTGTGCTCAGTAATCTCGGTAGCGCGTTCTGTAAATGCATCATGCTGTAGTGTGTTCATGTAGGTAGGTGTAGGTTCAACTCCCGGCCTTTCCAAGTGTGTGTGTGTGTGTGTATGTTTCCAGCTGCCTTGGGTGACAGTAATGCTTTTAGATGCCTCACGACACATACATTTGCTATCAGCGTATATTCCTTTGCGGATGATGTCACCCACCTTGAAGTATGCCTCTGACAGTACTGTGCTCAGTAATCTTGGTAGCGCGTTCTGTAAATGCATCATGCTGTAGTGTGTTCATGTAGGTAGGTGTAGGTTCAACTCCCGGCCCTTACAAGTGTGTGTGTGTATTTCCAGCTGCCTTGGATGACAGTAATGCTTTTAGACGCCTCACAACACATACATTTGCTATCAGCGTCTATTCCTTTGCGGATGATGTCACCCACCTAGAAGTATGCCTCTGACAGTGCTGTGCTTAGTAATCTCAGTCGCGAGTTCTGTAAATGCATCATGCTGTAGTGTGTTCATGTAGGTAGGTGTAGGTTCAACTCCCGGCCTTTCCAAGTGTGTGTGTGTACGTGTGTGTTTCCAGCTGCCTCTGGAGACAGTAATGCTTTTAGACGCCTCACAACACATACATTTGCTATCAGCGTCTATTCCTTTGCGGATTATGTCACCCACCTAGAAGTATGCCTCTGACAATGCTGTGCTCAGTAATCTCGGTAGCACGATCTGTAAATGCATCATGCTGTAGTGTGTTCATGTAGGTAGGTGTAGGTTCAAATCCGGCCCTTCCAAGTGTGTGTGTTTCCAGCTTTCTCTGGAGACAGTAATGCTTTTAGACGCCTCACAACACATACATTTGCTATCAGCGTCTATTCCTTTGTGGATGATGTCACCCACCTAGAAGTATGCCTCTGACAGTGCTGTGCTCAGTAATCTCGGTAGCGCATTCTGTAAATGCATCATGCTGTAGTGTGTTCATGTAGGTAGGTGTAGGTTCAACGCCTTTCCAAGTGTGTGTGTTTGTGTGTTTCCAGCTGCCTCTGGCGACAGCAATGCTTTTAGATGCCTCACAACACATACATTTGCTATCAGCATCTATTCCTTTGCAGATGATGTCACCCACCTGGAAGTATGCCTCTGACAGTGCTGTGTTCAGTAATTTGAGTAGCGCATTCTGTAATTGTGTCATACTGTAGTGTGATAGGGTAGGTAGGTGTAAGGTCAATTCCCATGCCTGCCAGATGTGTGTGTGTGTCTATGCTCCCGGCCGCATGGGTTCGTAGGTTATGGTTTTAGACGCTTCGCAACATACATATATCCTGCTGACATCTCTGTGTTTGCGGATGTTGAGACGCACCTAGTGGTATGCCTGTGTGTCTGCTGTGGTTAGCGACCACCGTAGCGTGTTCTCTACGTGCATCATGCTGTGGTGTGATAGGGTAGTGATGTGTAAGTTCCACTACCGGCCTTGCCACATGTGTCTGTCTGTATCTCTCTCAATGTATTTATATATACATATTTTATGCCCATAGCACTGCTCTTGCATGGACAGCTGTCTGTCCCATGTATCGCATATTTGCACAGCTTACACATAGCAATGGGGTACGATGCAAATCCAAACATTGTCCATGCAACGTCCATGTTCTGGGAGGTGTTACACGCCCTTACAGACATCTGCTGTATATCTTGGCAGGCAGCTATCCTTGCTGTACTGTCACTGTACTCGTACATGCCATAGACTTTGTGTATCATTGCCTGTTTATGATGTGTGTATGTCTATCTGAGCTGTGTGCATGGTCGTGTATGTCCCACTATAATCATCTGTACAGGTGTCGCCAATATAGGTAATTCATGTAGATTGCTGTTTAATTTGACATATCAGCACATACCTGCGGACAGTACTGCACTTCCTACTGCAGCACATTTCATCATCTTGCAGTGGATAATAATGTTTCCACACACATGTATCTGTTTCTGTTCATAACACTCCACCTCATGGAGCATATATCTGGACAAGGCCTTATGTGATAGTGGGACACTCAGGGCCAGTATTGACATGTTGCTCTTACAAACATTGATAGTGAGCACAATGATATGTTATGCATGAGTATGGCATTTCTGTCTGATTTGGTGTCTTCATCACATTTGTCATTGCTTCCTGTCATCAGTTATCAATGAGAGTGCCAGACTGTTACTGTTACGTGGAACACAGCAAACATATGAGGCATAACTCTACACAGTCTGCGTGCATCTGTACAGTTGCAGAGTATGTGTCTGATACAACATACCAACTTTCTGACTACAATACACACAGTGTATGGCAACATGACAGCCCACATGCCATTACTTTGTATTTGCAGGACACACCCACACAGACAGTTGTATTCCGCTTATCCACACTAATTGTTCTTTCATGTACCATATGTGTGCGTCATATTTGCGCTTTCCGTCAGTGGCGGGGCTCACGTACGACTATGGGGGTCTGGAAATTGTTATGTTGACACTTCGTGACACCCTTGGGGACACTTTACCTTTGTGTCTAATTACCTTCCACATTGACCTTTGCAGGGCATACGTTGTCATTCACATTTTCCGGGGTATGACTTATACATGTTTGCCCATTTGTCCTGCTGTCTTTCTTCTCACCTGTCCGCCTAGTATCACCAGTTCAGTACATGTATTTTGGAAGGTTAGCTCCTTCATACCCTTGACCTGTTGTCATTATGTGTACACGCCCTGACGTTTGACCTTTGCCCTTGTTACATTTCACATAGTGATGTGCCTTTCTAGCTGATTGCTGTCTAGGCATTACGGACTGTGCGGTAGGTGATAGTGACTGATATTTCCATTGCATGATTAGTAACACTCATAACATCTGTATTCATGGCTACGCCAGTATTCGCACAACGGTCTGACTTTGTATGGGGTATTTATAATATAGTCCCTATCTGTATTTCCTGTACTATGCCTTACTGCAGCTGTGTTATTCTGACAGTTTTCCAGTTATGGGTACCATCTTGGTCGTACACATGTCCATCCATGGGAATCGCCGACAGGACACTGATCTAGGGCTGTACATATTTCCAAATTGCTTTCCGCATTATCCAGTGGATACTTTGCACCATTATTGAGAATAAAGGCATGTGCTATACCCACATCCCTCCCACGGGGCGGGCCTATGAATTCTCTGCCAAACAACACCTAGGCCCATTTCTGCATACCCAGGTTCCCATGCCTGACAACTGTCTACGGTACACATTACACATGGTTAATGTGCGCGGTACTGAGATGTGGACACACTTATATGCACTCCCCACTCTAGAGATATCAGTTCATACG
The DNA here is from genome assembly GCF_019279795.1 of Protopterus annectens. Lineage (NCBI taxonomy): Eukaryota > Metazoa > Chordata > Ceratodontiformes > Protopteridae > Protopterus > Protopterus annectens. The sequence continues at coordinate 1,028,000,680 of NC_056726.1, read as the reverse complement.
TCATGCATTTCATGGACACATGTGTCATCACCCTTGCACCTGATTCTAGTGCATATACAGGTGATTCGTATTTGTGGCTGTCACGTCTTTTGCGTCAATCACAGCAGGTACTGCGAATGTATAAATTTTTGGAGTCCTACAATGGACACCAATATGCATGTTTAAAGTGTAGAACTTGCTGGACTGTCACTTTCTGGCCAATGATTTTGACTGCTGCTGTATATTCCCCATTCGTGGATGTCTGTTTGTCTACCCATATTAGCTATTACTTGGCATATTTATACCCATGTATCATATATACAGGACATAAGTCTGTTGTGTGTACATATATACATGTAAACTCCTCGTTTCATACCTTGCTTTGTTAATGTCTGTGGATTACCTGTGTACACATATCTATAACCATACCATACCTTTCCACTGTACAGATACTGGCAGAGTGTACGGATGGTTGACCCTTTATCTTAGGTGTGTTTTACATTAACCTGTGTCTATCTGGCAATTTGCTGGCATTTCATTTGAGACTTATGTTGGCACCTTCTGACAAGTAGTTCAGGTTACGAATGCATACCCTTCGTCAATCCCTGCTACTAACACACCCGTTATTCTATCCACTTTCTATGTTTGTTTTAGCACATATCTTGTGTTTCTCACTATTTGTACCAGTACTTTGCATGGCATTGTCCGGTTCCATACTTTCAGAGGCTGACAGTTTTGAGACATGTATAACTAATGTGGGGGAAACAGCATTAATTTACTCTGCTGTGAGCGGATCACACACGCACAGGCGCACTTGCATTTCCTTATTGTGGGTTACGCGCAGGCGCACATGCATATGTTTACTGAGTCTTTGTGCTTACGTGGCCTGTATTAGTTGTGACAGTACCAGTAACATATCTCTGATCCTGTTAACGGACGTATGCGAAACATCGCCACCTTTACATATCTAACTGTCTTTACGGCACAGACGCATTAATTACACATTCACATTTATATGTTCTATACTCGTAATTCAAACGGGACTGCATTCACGTTGGCCGGTTGCTGTGACCACTACACGTTTGGTGTTCTGTCTCATTTATATGCATACCCATGGTACATAGCTACATTAACATATCCCCCCCCCGCACTCACTTACATCACAGGCATCCAATCTCCTGCTGGGAAAAGTGTGGTACTACATGTTACACATTCCCTATTCCCTAATGCTCTGGACCCAGGCTGCATATGGCGTAACCGCAGGGATATTCAGAACACAAAGGCTTATAGTCCCGACACATACAGGTCTTTAATTGTCAGGATGTTCCTGTGGTGCTCTGGGTTTGGTCTTGTCTGCCTAGTGTACAGAACTGCCCTGACCGTGTACGAATGTCAGACGAGGCACATGGGCACGGTTTGTCCATGTTTATTATACCATGACCCCCCATTATTATTACAAACCGTGCACGCTGATTGGCCAGCGTGCCTGTTGTAAATCGAGTTATACTAATGGAAAAAGGTCCGGTCGCCCGGACTTTTTTCCATTCGTATAACTCTGTTTTTAAAACCTGTCTCGCTATGTTAGATGGGTTTAACATAGCGAGACAGCATTAAAATAAGCAACGGAGATCTCCGTTGCTTATCTAGCTGTCTCGCTATGCTAAACGCATTTAACATAGCGAGACAGGTTTTAAAAAGAAAGCAACGGAGAAAGCAAGATCTCCGTTGCTTTTTTTAGTGTTCCCCAATGTTAAACGGGTTTAACATAGTGACGCAGTTTTAAAATAAGCAACGGACATCTCCGTTGCTTATTTTAGCTGTCTCGCTATGTTAAACCCATTTAACATAGCGAAACACTCAAAAAGCAACGGGATATTGGTTTCTCCATTGCTTTTGCCCACAGCTCTGATGTACAGCGCAGGCACGCAGTACATCAGAACTGCCGCGGATGCCAGACATCTGCGGAAGGGCAGCAAACAGGCATTATACTATGCCATTATTTAAGAAAATTAATAGTTTCTTTTCTTAAATAATGTCATGGTATAATAGCAATAACCCACTTCTGGGTGTGGATAATGCTGTATTTACCCACGGTTGGCTTTGTTTGGTCCCGAGGGCGACGCCAACCGAGGGTAAATCCAGCATTACCCACACCCAGGCGTGCTATAATATTCAATCTGTGTTTACAGACACGGGTGTTTGGACAACTGACAATAGCTTATGCTGTTGGCATACAATGATGTGGGTGGTGCTGGTTATCATACATATTCCATGTTGTGCATTGTTCCAATTCACATTTGACTATTCCCTGTAGTCATTCATACATGGATATTTATGTAGCACATGACTGAACTATGTATTACCTGCAGGTATGCTGTGTTACAGTGAACATATGTGACGGTTGGTTACAGTATATATGTGTACATACCTCTGTAATACTGGGGACTACCACACATCCTTCACAGCATTTCATGCGTATGTACATACTATTATTCAGTGACCTGTAGAAGGTGGTGAGAGCACAGATTACATGTGTCCCTATTTGTGCACGCATCGTGTTAGTCTTTGTCCAGCTTTTGTTGCTGTCATAGGTTGGACGGTGGTGTTGGTGTGTGATTGGGTTGTATTTATACTGACGATACTTCAGTGGGGGGTAGGGTTAGCACTTGTTCCTCTTTGCGGTGGAGGCCCCATTTTGGACATTTGTGTCCTGCGTCAACACTTGACACGTGCTATATGTCCTGTGATATTAACACAGTAGTATATTTCTTACCTTCGTTACTACTTGCATGTTACAGGCATTTTGTATCTGGTACACATGACTATTATATTGATAGCTTAAGCTATTCACATGCTATGCAATAACCTTTCATTCTGGCATATACGTGTTATTCTATCCTTTGCATTGGCCGTGGGTGTTTTACCATGCAAATCCACACATATCTACAAGTGATGTCCCACCTTGACAATCTGTATATGTGGCAACCCTGCTGGGGTGACCTGCATGGTGGACAGCTGTTCCACTCTGTGTATTATGTTTTGCATGTCTGCATAGCTACTCATCAGTACCGTGGCTACACATAATGTTTTGTCCAGATGTGTACAGTTATGGACACTGTGGCGTGTGAACACCTATGGGGTTTCAACAGGTCAGTAACCACATGCAGGATGTACACATTCTGCCGACACATTCACATGCAGCCATTTGGATTTCAGTACCTGGGATGGGATGTTGACATATGTGGGGTACATATTTGCAAGCCTGTCACTGCCTAGGACCATACTTCCTACTACATATGGGGTATACCCGCTCTGTGTAGGTGTACAGCTGCGCAAGGCTGCTAGCTGGATTAGGTGGACATTCGGACATGGGTGCGGGTTACGTGCTATAGAGGTTGTTGTGTATTACATTTGCATGCATGGGTTCTGCTTCTGGATATTCGATTCGGCATATGCCATCCTATGTGTATGTGACGGTTACGTTGCTGTGTATAGCACATTTTACTATACATATGTTTGTGTGTGTTTGGGATGTGATTTGGGATGTCTAGTTTCTTTATGGTTGTTATATGGCCACGACTGCCCAGCTGTGTACTATCACTACCACTGTGGGACTGCTGGTGACCATGCCCATGGGGCTAGTTGTGTGTATTTGCGGCGTGCTGACATGATGCAGTACACCTCCACTGGGTAGGACTGCTGACAGTGCACTACGTAATGGACACAGTATTCTAAGTATCATTTGTTCCATGAACGGGAACATTTGTATTTCATCCATTTATGTTTGGTTCTCCATTTTGTGTGGACGGGTAATGTGTAGCATACTTTGCATACGTTTCATTATCCACGGACACTGATAGGTGCGGTTACTATTGCAGGCGGGCTGTAAGATTCAGCACTTTAGGTTGCTCATCAACAGCCGACTTGGCCACGCCTCCGAGCGCAACCTAGTTAGGCTCCCTGGACTCGCGCACGTGCCCTATGCACGTGGTTGTGGTTACAGTCGCACTCATTACTATGCATGTGGCACTGCTACGCCATTTATACACTGCCGCGGCCAGCGCAAGCCTTACACCGGCCTTGCACCGAGCTTCATGAATCCGGGGGTTTGTCTTAAAATCTCAGGACATTTGCCATTTTTTAGGTTTTTTCATAGGACACAACTGCCCAAAGTCTGACTGTCCCTCACAAAGAGGGACAGCTGGTAACCCTAAACATGAGCTTGTTCACAAACTGTTTCTGTAAACAAACTTACTTTTATTTTACCCTAAATTTAACTGAATTTTGAAATAAATAAATATGTGAAGTACTGCTTAAAAAACAAAATACATCGGTCTCTCAGTTATAACGGGACGAAATAAAACTGTCGTACATAGGAAGTGGATCTTATTGCATCCTCTAAACAGCTAATAAAGTAGGTGATAACCCAACGATCATGGGACACACCAGTCAGGAGGATTCCAGCTGTCACTATTTAACTTCAAATAGAAAGGGACGCCACTAGAACTACAAACCTATCCATTTCTTTCAAAAATAAATTGTACAGTTGCTGCTTTTCATATCACACCACTGCTAGTATTTCATATTAACACAAGTGAGATCCCACCCTGTCTGGGCATATACATATCCCGTACTCCTGTTTGCTCATTCAACAGTAGTAGTATCTCTTACCGGTACATCTCAAGCTTAACAACAACCAACCCACACCCTGCCTCCTAAATTCTGCACATGACGTTTGCAGCTCACCTTATTTTCTTCATCCTAGTGTTCACTCCCAACGTCAGCTGTAAGAGACATGGCATACCTGTTAATTCAACGCCCACGAGATTTTGATACTTTCTCACAATAGCAAGTCACCCCAAGCACTCTGACCTATCGTGAGAGTAAGCAGCGATTGGAGTGCTACTGTACTATAATTTCTGGTACCGGAAGTGTATTGGATGTTGTGTTGAAATTTGAAATTAAGCAAAACAAATTGTGGCAGACACAGCGGCACAAAACCCGGACTAAACACGTGTTTGGTTTTGAATGAAATTTGTAACCGGACAGTTTGTTAAAAGGACAGTCGGTCAAAAATCAGATAGTTGGCAACCCTATCTGGAAGGGGTACCTCTCTGGACCCAGACATATCCTCTCATTCACAAGCATACTCCAGACTCCTCCTGAACACTCTCCTAGGGACACCAAACTTAGCAGCTCTGCCATTATCCACCTGAAGTACCTATAAAGAGTCACTTGCCAATCATTTACTAAGTCATTTGCATGACTTGTGTCATCTTAAAAGACCCAGCTGCCTACCATACCCTCAGTAATCTCGGTAGCTGCGTTCTGTAAATGCATCATGCTGTAGTGTGTTCATGTAGGTAGGTGTAGGTTCAACTCCCGGCCTTTCCAAGTGTGTGTGTGTGTGTGTATGTTTCCAGCTGCCTTGGGTGACAGTAATGCTTTTAGATGCCTCACGACACATACATTTGCTATCAGCGTATATTCCTTTGCGGATGATGTCACCCACCTTGAAGTATGCCTCTGACAGTACTGTGCTCAGTAATCTTGGTAGCGCGTTCTGTAAATGCATCATGCTGTAGTGTGTTCATGTAGGTAGGTGTAGGTTCAACTCCCGGCCCTTACAAGTGTGTGTGTGTATTTCCAGCTGCCTTGGATGACAGTAATGCTTTTAGACGCCTCACAACACATACATTTGCTATCAGCGTCTATTCCTTTGCGGATGATGTCACCCACCTAGAAGTATGCCTCTGACAGTGCTGTGCTTAGTAATCTCAGTCGCGAGTTCTGTAAATGCATCATGCTGTAGTGTGTTCATGTAGGTAGGTGTAGGTTCAACTCCCGGCCTTTCCAAGTGTGTGTGTGTACGTGTGTGTTTCCAGCTGCCTCTGGAGACAGTAATGCTTTTAGACGCCTCACAACACATACATTTGCTATCAGCGTCTATTCCTTTGCGGATTATGTCACCCACCTAGAAGTATGCCTCTGACAATGCTGTGCTCAGTAATCTCGGTAGCACGATCTGTAAATGCATCATGCTGTAGTGTGTTCATGTAGGTAGGTGTAGGTTCAAATCCCGGCCCTTCCAAGTGTGTGTGTTTCCAGCTTTCTCTGGAGACAGTAATGCTTTTAGACGCCTCACAACACATACATTTGCTATCAGCGTCTATTCCTTTGTGGATGATGTCACCCACCTAGAAGTATGCCTCTGACAGTGCTGTGCTCAGTAATCTCGGTAGCGCATTCTGTAAATGCATCATGCTGTAGTGTGTTCATGTAGGTAGGTGTAGGTTCAACGCCCTTCCAAGTGTGTGTGTGTGTTTCCAGCTGCCTCTGGAGACAGCAATGCTTTTAGATGCCTCACAACACATACATTTGCTATCAGCATCTATTCCTTTGCAGATGATGTCACCCACCTGGAAGTATGCCTCTGACAGTGCTGTGTTCAGTAATTTGAGTAGCGCATTCTGTAATTGTGTCATACTGTAGTGTGATAGGGTAGGTAGGTGTAAGGTCAATTCCCATGCCTGCCAGATGTGTGTGTGTGTCTATGCTCCCGGCCGCATGGGTTCGTAGGTTATGGTTTTAGACGCTTCGCAACATACATATATCCTGCTGACATCTCTGTGTTTGCGGATGTTGAGACGCACCTAGTGGTATGCCTGTGTGTCTGCTGTGGTTAGCGACCACCGTAGCGTGTTCTCGTGCATCATGCTGTGGTGTGATAGGGTAGTGATGTGTAAGTTCCACTACCGGCCTTGCCACATGTGTCTGTCTGTATCTCTCTCAATGTATTTATATATACATATTTTATGCCCATAGCACTGCTCTTGCATGGACAGCTGTCTGTCCCATGTATCGCATATTTGCACAGCTTACACATAGCAATGGGGTACGATGCAAATCCAAACATTGTCCATGCAACGTCCATGTTCTGGGAGGTGTTACACGCCCTTACAGACATCTGCTGTATATCTTGGCAGGCAGCTATCCTTGCTGTACTGTCACTGTACTCGTACATGCCATAGACTTTGTGTATCATTGCCTGTTTATGATGTGTGTATGTCTATCTGAGCTGTGTGCATGGTCGTGTGTATGTCCCACTATAATCATCTGTACAGGTGTCGCCAATATAGGTAATTCATGTAGATTGCTGTTTAATTTGACATATCAGCACATACCTGCGGACAGTACTGCACTTCCTACTGCAGCACATTTCATCATCTTGCAGTGGATAATAATGTTTCCACACACATGTATCTGTTTCTGTTCATAACACTCCACCTCATGGAGCATATATCTGGACAAGGCCTTATGTGATAGTGGGACACTCAGGGCCAGTATTGACATGTTGCTCTTACAAACATTGATAGTGAGCACAATGATATGTTATGCATGAGTATGGCATTTCTGTCTGATTTGGTGTCTTCATCACATTTGTCATTGCTTCCTGTCATCAGTTATCAATGAGAGTGCCAGACTGTTACTGTTACGTGGAACACAGCAAACATATGAGGCATAACTCTACACAGTCTGCGTGCATCTGTACAGTTGCAGAGTATGTGTCTGATACAACATACCAACTTTCTGACTACAATACACACAGTGTATGGCAACATGACAGCCCACATGCCATTACTTTGTATTTGCAGGACACACCCACACAGACAGTTGTATTCCGCTTATCCACACTAATTGTTCTTTCATGTACCATATGTGTGCGTCATATTTGCGCTTTCCGTCAGTGGCGGGGCTCACGTACGACTATGGGGGTCTGGAAATTGTTATGTTGACACTTCGTGACACCCTTGGGGACACTTTACCTTTGTGTCTAATTACCTTCCACATTGACCTTTGCAGGGCATACGTTGTCATTCACATTTTCCGGGGTATGACTTATACATGTTTGCCCATTTGTCCTGCTGTCTTTCTTCTCACCTGTCCGCCTAGTATCACCAGTTCAGTACATGTATTTTGGAAGGTTAGCTCCTTCATACCCTTGACCTGTTGTCATTATGTGTACACGCCCTGACGTTTGACCTTTGCCCTTGTTACATTTCACATAGTGATGTGCCTTTCTAGCTGATTGCTGTCTAGGCATTACGGACTGTGCGGTAGGTGATAGTGACTGATATTTCCATTGCATGATTAGTAACACTCATAACATCTGTATTCATGGCTACGCCAGTATTCGCACAACGGTCTGACTTTGTATGGGGTATTTATAATATAGTCCCTATCTGTATTTCCTGTACTATGCCTTACTGCAGCTGTGTTATTCTGACAGTTTTCCAGTTATGGGTACCATCTTGGTCGTACACATGTCCATCCATGGGAATCGCCGACAGGACACTGATCTAGGGCTGTACATATTTCCAAATTGCTTTCCGCATTATCCAGTGGATACTTTGCACCATTATTGAGAATAAAGGCATGTGCTATACCCACATCCCTCCCACGGGGCGGGCCTATGAATTCTCTGCCAAACAACACCTAGGCCCATTTCTGCATACCCAGGTTCCCATGCCTGACAACTGTCTACGGTACACATTACACATGGTTAATGTGCGCGGTACTGAGATGTGGACACACTTATATGCACTCCCCACTCTAGAGATATCAGTTCATACGTCATGCATTTCATGGACACATGTGTCATCACCCTTGCACCTGATTCTAGTGCATATACAGGTGATTCGTATTTGTGGCTGTCACGTCTTTTGCGTCAATCACAGCAGGTACTGCGAATGTATAAATTTTTGGAGTCCTACAATGGACACCAATATGCATGTTTAAAGTGTAGAACTTGCTGGACTGTCACTTTCTGGCCAATGATTTTGACTGCTGCTGTATATTCCCCATTCGTGGATGTCTGTTTGTCTACCCATATTAGCTATTACTTGGCATATTTATACCCATGTATCATATATACAGGACATAAGTCTGTTGTGTGTACATATATACATGTAAACTCCTCGTTTCATACCTTGCTTTGTTAATGTCTGTGGATTACCTGTGTACACATATCTATAACCATACCATACCTTTCCACTGTACAGATACTGGCAGAGTGTACGGATGGTTGACCCTTTATCTTAGGTGTGTTTTACATTAACCTGTGTCTATCTGGCAATTTGCTGGCATTTCATTTGAGACTTATGTTGGCACCTTCTGACAAGTAGTTCAGGTTATGAATGCATACCCTTCGTCAATCCCTGCTACTAACACACCCGTTATTCTATCCACTTTCTATGTTTGTTTTAGCACATATCTTGTGTTTCTCACTATTTGTACCAGTACTTTGCATGGCATTGTCCGGTTCCATACTTTCAGAGGCTGACAGTTTTGAGACATGTATAACTAATGTGGGGGAAACAGCATTAATTTACTCTGCTGTGAGCGGATCACACACGCACAGGCGCACTTGCATTTCCTTATTGTGGGTTACGCGCAGGCGCACATGCATATGTTTACTGAGTCTTTGTGCTTACGTGGCCTGTATTAGTTGTGACAGTACCAGTAACATATCTCTGATCCTGTTAACGGACGTATGCGAAACACGTTTTCACCTTTACATATCTAACTGTCTTTACGGCACAGACGCATTAATTACACATTCACATTTATATGTTCTATACTCGTAATTCAAACGGGACTGCATTCACGTTGGCCGGTTGCTGTGACCACTACACGTTTGGTGTTCTGTCTCATTTATATGCATACCCATGGTACATAGCTACATTAACATATCCCCCCCCCGCACTCACTTACGTCACAGGCATCCAATCTCCTGCTGGGAAAAGTGTGGTACTACATGTTACACATTCCTTATTCCCTAATGCTCTGGACCCAGGCTGCATATGGCGTAACCGCAGGGATATTCAGAACACAAAGGCTTATAGTCCCGACACATACAGGTCTTTAATTGTCAGGATGTTCCTGTGGTGCTCTGGGTTTGGTCTTGTCTGCCTAGTGTACAGAACTGCCCTGACCGTGTACGAATGTCAGACGAGGCACATGGGCACGGTTTGTCCATGTTTATTATACCATGACCCCCCATTATTATTACAAACCGTGCACGCTGATTGGCCAGCGTGCCTGTTGTAAATCGAGTTATACTAATGGAAAAAGGTCCGGTCGCCCGGACTTTTTTCCATTCGTATAACTCGGTTTTTAAAACCTGTCTCGCTATGTTAGATGGGTTTAACATAGCGAGACAGCATTAAAATAAGCAACGGAGATCTCCGTTGCTTATCTTAAAGCTGTCTCGCTATGCTAAACACATTTAACATAGCGAGACAGGTTTTAAAAGAAAGCAACGGAGAAAGCAAGATCTCCGTTGCTTTTTTTTAGTGTTTCGCTATGTTAAACGGGTTTAACATAGTGAGACAGTTTTAAAATAAGCAACGGACATCTCCGTTGCTTATTTTAAAGCTGTCTCGCTATGTTAAACCCATTTAACATAGCGAAACACTAAAAAAAAGCAACGGGGATATTGGTTTCTCCATTGCTTTTGCCCACAGCTCTGATGTACAGCGCAGGCACGCAGTACATCAGAACTGCTGCGGATGCCAGACATCTGCGGAAGGGCAGCAAACAGGCATTATACTATGCCATTATTTAAGAAAATTAATAGTTTCTTTTCTTAAATAATGTCATGGTATAATAGCAATAACCCACTTCTGGGTGTGGATAATGCTGTATTTACCCACGGTTGGCTTTGTTTGGTCCCGAGGGCGACGCCAACCGAGGGTAAATCCAGCATTACCCACACCCAGGCGTGCTATAATATTCAATCTGTGTTTACAGACACGGGTGTTTGGACAACTGACAATAGCTTATGCTGTTGGCATACAATGATGTGGGTGGTGCTGGTTATCATACATATTCCATGTTGTGCATTGTTCCAATTCACATTTGACTATTCCCTGTAGTCATTCATACATGGATATTTATGTAGCACATGACTGAACTATGTATTACCTGCAGGTATGCTGTGTTACAGTGAACATATGTGACGGTTGGTTACAGTATATATGTGTACATACCTCTGTAATACTGGGGACTACCACACATCCTTCACAGCATTTCATGCGTATGTACATACTATTATTCAGTGACCTGTAGAAGGTGGTGAGAGCACAGATTACATGTGTCCCTATTTGTGCACGCATCGTGTTAGTCTTTGTCCAGCTTTTGTTGCTGTCATAGGTTGGACGGTGGTGTTGGTGTGTGATTGGGTTGTATTTATACTGACGATACTTCAGTGGGGGGTAGGGTTAGCACTTGTTCCTCTTTGCGGTGGAGGCCCCATTTTGGACATTTGTGTCTTGCGTCAACACTTGACACGTGCCATATGTCCTGTGATATTAACACAGTAGTATATTTCTTACCTTCGTTACTACTTGCATGTTACAGGCATTTTGTATCTGGTACACATGACTATTATATTGGATAGCTTAAGCTATTCACATGCTATGCAATAACCTTTCATTCTGGCATATACGTGTTATTCTATCCTTTGCATTGGCCGTGGGTGTTTTACCATGCAAATCCACACATATCTACAAGTGATGTCCCACCTTGACAATCTGTATATGTGGCAACCCTGCTGGGGTGACCTGCATGGTGGACAGCTGTTCCACTCTGTGTATTATGTTTTGCATGTCTGCATAGCTACTCATCAGTACCGTGGCTACACATAATGTTTTGTCCAGATGTGTACAGTTATGGACACTGTGGCGTGTGAACACCTATGGGGTTTCAACAGGTCAGTAACCACATGCAGGATGTACACATTCTGCCGACACATTCACATGCAGCCATTTGGATTTCAGTACCTGGGATGGGATGTTGACATATGTGGGGTACATATTTGCAAGCCTGTCACTGCCTAGGACCATACTTCCTACTACATATGGGGTATACCCGCTCTGTGTAGGTGTACAGCTGCGCAAGGCTGCTAGCTGGATTAGGTGGACATTCGGACATGGGTGCGGGTTACGTGCTATAGAGGGGTTGTTGTGTATTACATTTGCATGCATGGGTTCTGCTTCTGGATATTCCGATTCGGCATATGCCATCCTATGTGTATGTGACGGTTACGTTGCTGTGTATAGCACATTTTACTATACATATGTTTGTGTGTGTTTGGGATGTGATTTGGGATGTCTAGTTTCTTTATGGTTGTTATATGGCCACGACTGCCCAGCTGTGTACTATCACTACCACTGTGGGACTGCTGGTGACCATGCCCATGGGGCTAGTTGTGTGTATTTGCGGCGTGCTGACATGATGCAGTACACCTCCACTGGGTAGGACTGCTGACAGTGCACTACGTAATGGACACAGTATTCTAAGTATCATTTGTTCCATGAACGGGAACATTTTGTATTTCATCCATTTATGTTTGGTTCTCCATTTTGTGTGGACGGGTAATGTGTAGCATACTTTGCATACGTTTCATTATCCACGGACACTGATAGGTGCGGTTACTATTGCAGGCGGGCTGTAAGATTCAGCACTTTAGGTTGCTCATCAACAGCCGACTTGGCCACGCCTCCGAGCGCAACCTAGTTAGGCTCCCTGGACTCGCGCACGTGCCCTATGCACGTGGTTGTGGTTGCAGTGCGCACTCATTACTATGCATGTGGCACTGCTACGCCATTTATACACTGCACGGCCAGCGCAAGCCTTACACCGGCCTTGCACCGAGCTTCATGAATCCGGGGGTTTGTCTTAAAATCTCAGGACATTTGCCATTTTTTAGGTTTTTTCATAGGACACAACTGCCCAAAGTCTGACTGTCCCTCACAAAGAGGGACAGCTGGTAACCCTAAACATGAGCTTGTTCACAAACTGTTTCTGTAAACAAACTTACTTTTATTTTACCCTAAATTTAACTGAATTTTGAAATAAATAAATATGTGAAGTACTGCTTAAAAAACAAAATACATCGGTCTCTCAGTTATAACGGGACGAAATAAAACTGTCGTACATAGGAAGTGGATCTTATTGCATCCTCTAAACAGCTAATAAAGTAGGTGATAACCCAACGATCATGGGACACACCAGTCAGGAGGATTCCAGCTGTCACTATTTAACTTCAAATAGAAAGGGACGCCACTAGAACTACAAACCTATCCATTTCTTTCAAAAATAAATTGTACAGTTGCTGCTTTTTCATATCACACCACTGCTAGTATTTCATATTAACACAAGTGAGATCCCACCCTGTCTGGGCATATACATATCCCGTACTCCTGTTTGCTCATTCAACAGTAGTAGTATCTCTTACCGGTACATCTCAAGCTTAACAACAACCAACCCACACCCTGCCTCCTAAATTCTGCACATGACGTTTGCAGCTCACCTTATTTTCTTCATCCTAGTGTTCACTCCCAACGTCAGCTGTAAGAGACATGGCATACCTGTTAATTCAACGCCCACGAGATTTTGATACTTTCTCATAATAGCAAGTCACCCCAAGCACTCTGACCTATCGTGAGAGTAAGCAGCGATTGGAGTGCTACTGTACTATAATTTCTGGTACCGGAAGTGTATTGGATGTTGTGTTGAAATTTGAAATTAAGCAAAACAAATTGTGGCAGACACAGCGGCACAAAACCCGGACTAAACACGTGTTTGGTTTTGAATGAAATTTGTAACCGGACAGTTTGTTAAAAAAAGGACAGTCCGGTCAAAAATCAGATAGTTGGCAACCCTATCTGGAAGGGGTACCTCTCTGGACCCAGACATATCCTCTCATTCACAAGCATACTCCAGACTCCTCCTGAACACTCTCCTAGGGACACCAAACTTAGCAGCTCTGCCATTATCCACCTGAAGTACCTATAAAGAGTCACTTGCCAATCATTTACTAAGTCATTTGCATGACTTGTGTCATCTTAAAAGACCCAGCTGCCTACCATACCCCAAGTATCTTAAAAAGCTTACTTGCATAAAGACCCTACATATATACATAGAGATTTAGATGAACATATATGGTATAGCATAGCACTGGCTGGTCTCTTTATTGATGCAAGCTCATAAGTCTCAGTAAACAGTTACCGAGTCAGAGAAATACTGGATACTGTATTTAAAGGTAATAACCCAGAATCAGGCAGGAAATGGCGAAAACAAAGGACTATAGGCCTGGTATCACAAAGATTATAGAGAATGTTGGTAAAGTCTTCCTTGAAATTCAAACAACAGTACTTATTCAAAATATTAAAGTTCTCTGGTACTATTTGAGATTGGCCATTGTAGAGTTCCCTCTTGGATGCATAACAGTGGATATTTTGTGTCTACTTATGAAATCAGATAATAACTGCCTGTATATTCTGGTAAATATTGTTTATGTGACAAAATTTCCTGAGGCAATACTTCTGTGAACGGTCAATGCAAATTCCATAGTAAATACATTTGTAATGCTCTAAGGTAGGAACTACACAAGACATTCTGACTGTCCAAGCAAGACCATTTATGTCCAGAGTGATGCATTCACTTTGCCAGTGCTTTAAAGTAAATGAGATAAGAATATTTGTATACCACCATCATCACAAAGATAACCTAGATGAAAACTTAACAAAACTTTAAAGTTTGGGTTATTGAAGGCTGTAGAAAAAGATTGGAAAATGTATGGATGCTACTGCCATACATTCTCTTCAGTAAAAGTGCCCCAAAACCCAAATGGAGTCTTACATTTTGAATAACTATATAACAAACAGCCTGAGGGGAAAAACACCAAAAGCACCCCTTTTAAAAGTGTAATAGAACAATTTTTGTATCGGCCAAACAAGTTAAATACTGTGATGCTGGCTGTGAAATAACATATGGAGAGAACACATCAGGCATGGCAGAGAATGTATAACAAAATGCTTGTTTGAGAAAATTCAAAGCAGGAGATAGGGTGCTTGTATTAGTACCCATTGGTGAAAAGGCCCAAAGTCACATTGGGTGTACATCCTGTGAGCAGGACAACACAGTCTGCGGTAGGCATTCCTGTAAGTGGTTGGAACAGCTTATGCTAATCTCACTTTTGCCTTTGCCCCCTGCATGTACATCTGTTGCAGTCTGTGTTTTAAAGTCCGGCCACACAGTTGGATGCGTCTCCAGGTGGCTTCTGTAGGGTGGCCTGCATCTGCAGTGGCTCTGGCTATAGTAGCTACTTATGGTCTTGACTAATCATGTATGTTAATGGGCTGCAGGAATGTCTCATCATAGCTGGAAGATTATTCTGTGTTGCAAAGTATGGGTCTTATGTTACTGGATATGGGAGCTCAAGTTTAATACTTGAGAAATATTTAGTTGATATTATTCAGTTTAAATGATTTATTTATTTATAGCTTGGCCTTTGTTTACTGGGTTGGTCTGAATGGGCAATGAAGTTACCTCCATTTCAGCAGAGATTGGGAGAAAAGCTCTCAAAGCACCTTCACACATAAAGACAACAATCCAGTTACAGTGCAGTATTATTATTATTATTATAGATATGGACAGATATATGCTACAGTGTGTGTTTCATCTTTGTTTTGTGGATGCTATAGGGATTGTCATACAGTTTGTGCTGTTTTGCATGGACTACACCTCTATGTGTGGATGCTACAGGTGTTGTCATACAGTTGTTTGTGCTGTTTTGCATGGACTACCCACTATGTGTTTGGCTGTGTGCAGTATGGCTTGTGTATCTCTTTATTTATTTGTTCTGTTTGGGCTTGTAGCACAGTCATATCTTTGTGCTACCTGTTTGGACATACCTCTGAATCTCTTAGCTTTAGAAATCTGGACAAACCCTGACTTAATGGGGGGACAAAGCCCAAAAATAGGAACACATTTCAAATATTGCTCTTAACTTTGAAAGTTGCTAGAGTAACAGGATTTGTGTTATAATGCATTTTCTAAAGGTTATGAGGACTGAAACTCAAATGCATGTCAGTATTTAGTGACTTTAATCTTTAGATCACCCCAAAGATTTGTCAAAATAAACAGATTTTTTTAATAAGGAACAGACCAAAAATATGAGGGAAAAAATCTGGATATTCTGCTAAAATCTGTACAATTGAGAGGTATGGACTCCATGCTCTATATACTTGTGTATTAATGACAGAGACCAAGGAAGGAGTTGTATTAAATGTCGAATAAAGTACACAGCTGAGAAAGTGACTTCAACAGTGTATTGGGGAGGTAATGGCTCCATGGGGGGGGGGGGTTGAGGGATCAAAATTCTATAGCCATGTAAGTGTTTACACAAGTGTTACTTATACATATCACATTTGTTTAGTACGCCCCTAATTTATATCACTAATCTCTTACACACATACAGTCTTACACATTAACAGATTTGAACACTAAGTCCATAATCTATAAACCTGTGTATTAATCACTGACACCACAGAAGTACTCATAGCAGTTGTGCCGGGGGTACACATTTCTACTCATAGGAGATGTACCAGTGGGTACACATCTGTACTCATAGGAGATGAATCACAGGGTACACATTTGTACTCATAGGAGATGCACCAGGGGGTACACGTTTGTACTCATAGTAGATGTACCAGGGGGTACACATTTGCACTCATAGGAGATGTACCAGGGGTATACATTTGTACTCATAGGAGATGTTCAAGGGGGTACACATTTGTACTCATTGAGATGTACCGGGGGTTACACATTTATACTCATAGTATATGCACCAGGGGGACGGCTTAAGCAGTGTATTAGAATCAGTATGACTCACCCAAATGACTATTGGCAGGATCAATCTCCTGTAGACATATCAGTATTACACCAAGTTAGAATTATTCACATCCTCTCTGTTGATTAAGCCATTTCTGTCTATCATTCTTCTGTGACACAAACATAGTAGTAGACATTGCTGGATTTGAACACCTACCTGTATATCTATTCTACAGAACTATGTATTAACCACTCACACCAGAGCTGAAGTTCAGTTGTATGTGTTAGTCAGCACGCATTTGAAGAGATGCCTTCAGCAGTTTGCTGCAAAGCATATGTTTGACCTGAAACAGAGGTCAACAGTTTAGAGAACCCTCTCCCTGTGTAAATGTTTCCACTATGTAGAAGTCTACAATTTAGATCTGTTAAATAAGCCAGTCTGTCACAATAGTCAGATGCACTCATGCTATTTACACACTGCTGGACTCAAACACCTGCCTTTCTCATGCCACATTCTACAGAACCCTGTTTTAACTGCTTATACTACATCAGAAGTAGGATTGCAAGCATCAGACAAAACACATTTAAAGGGATGCCTTCAGCAATGTGCGAAATGTATATGTTTCACCTAAAAGGAAGTGTAGACATTGGGAGACCCCTGTCCCTGTCTAAATATTACCATTATGTTGAAGTCCACAAATAAGATCTGTTGGATAAGCCCATCCTTCCAGACACACATATTATTTGCACACAGCTGCCTTTCTGAAGTACTTAACATGGCATATGTCTGTGGGAATTAGCATAGTGGTCTGACCAACACAGACAGTCAACAAAAAGTGTCAATTACAAATCACAACATACTGTAGCAGTAAGTCATGAATCATATCATTTCCACCAGTTGTTGCATTGGGAATTATGCTGGGGCACTTCTATGGGCTAGGCTTGTAAAGGCTCCAGGGCCATTAGCCTAGTACACACCTATGTACCTATGAACCTACGAACATATATATATATATATATATATATATATATATATATATATATGTGTGTGTGTGTGTGTGTGTGTGTGTCATATTACAGAGCTTGAACAGTGATGTGATGAGGGATAGGTACAGTGACAGATGTCAAGCACTGCAGTGCCAGGTATGCATTCCTGACTGTTTATAAACAGATCACTGCATGCAAGTCTTGTGTTTGCCTGTGGATTATTGACAAGTCCCTGTGATGCGTTCCCAGTGTGCAATGTAATTATAAGCCACACATTCAAAATAAATTAATTTTGTTCATTAATCCTTCTCTGCAGTTATGCTTGTCTTTCTATCAGTTCATGGAACACATGGCAAATGGTGCCATGACAGACTGCCATACTCATTCATATATGGAAATACATAGACTGCATTGCAATGGACTCCTTATACGTGTAACACTGCTACCAAGCTCGTACTCATGACCAAAGACAAGAGCACATGCATTATTTTAACATACACTGAGAACTAGCAGTGCTCTTTGCTGCTCAGTGCCTTGTGTGCGTTGTATGGATCTAATGCTTCAACCAAAATGTAAAATGCTGCTTACAGGATAGTGCTGAAAATAGGAAGCAGGGAGAGGGTATGATAATGGTAGAGTACATAATGAATAAACAGGACGATGGTGGGAGACTAACAAATCTATTCACTACTTTCTAAGATAAAATGTTATGCTAAAGAAAAGTGTTATAAGTTGTTTTTTACAATGCTGAATTCGAACACGTGCCAACCTTACTCAATATACTCTAGACCTGTGTATCACCTGAGCACATCACAGTGGAAGCCACATTTTAGCAGTCATCACACAATTGAAAGGGATCATGACCAATATATACAGGCAGGAAGTATGTGTGGATCAGATTTCTCAAGAGTAATGATAAATGAATATCTGTTAAGGAGTACATTATACCCTGATGCTTGTTGTACATACCCTGAAGTCTGTTGTACATGTAATAACTGTCTCATCATAATGATGTCACTACTGTTTTCTGTTATGTAACAGTGCAAATCACAGTTGCATGAGGAGCACCATTTAAATGTGATTAGTTTTTGCAATAGGATGGGAAACATCAATTATCGTTACGTACGTAGGGGTAATGATGCTCTGCAGTGCCATGCATCATGCAAACGCTGACTATTGAAGTATAGGTGTTTGTTCATTGGCCATTTCAGGTTAAAAATGAGACTACAATAAATCACTTCAAAACTTTTCCCACCTTTAATCTGACCTATAACCTGTGCAATTCAATTGAAAAACAAACAAATATGTTAGGGGAAAAATATAAACAATAAAAAACGTACAATAAGGTGGTTGCATAAGTGTGCACACCCTTAAACTAATACTCTGTTGAAGCACCTTTTGATTTAATTACAGCATTCAGTCTTCTTGGGTAGGAGTCTATCAGCATGGCACATCTTGACTTGGCAATATTTGCCCACTCTTCCTTGCAAAAGCGCTCCAAATCTGCCAGATTGCAAGGGTATCTCTTGTGCACAGCCCTCTTCAGGTCAACCAACAGAATTTCTATTGGATTTAGGTCTGGGCTCTGGCTAGGCCATTCCAAAACTTAAATTTTCTCCTGTGAAGCCATTCTTTTGTTGATCTGGATGTATGCTTGGGGTCATTGTTGCATTGAAAGGTGAAATTCCTCTTCATCTTCAACTTTCTAACAGATGCCTGAAGGTTTTGGACTGAAAGTGATTTGTATTTGGAACTGTTCGTAATTCCCTCCACCTTGACTAAAGCCCCAGTTCCAGCTGAAGAAAACCAATCCTAAAGCATGATACTGCCACCACCATGCTTCACTGTGGGGATGGTGTTTTTTTGGTGATGCAAAGTGTTGTTTTTGTGCCAAATGTACCTTTTGGAATTGTGGCCAAAAATTTCACCCTTAGTCTCATCAGACCATGACACATTTTCCCACATATGTTTGGGAGACCTGATGTATTGTTTTGCAAATTTTAGCTGGGCCTGGATGTTTTTTTTCTGTCTTGCAATCCTATCCCATAGTCTAGACATATGGAGAATATGGGAGGCTGTTGTCACGTAGTACACAATCAGTACTTAGAAATTCCTGCAGTTCCTTCAGTGTTGTTGTAGGTCTCTTGGCAGCCTCCTTGACCAGTTTTTGTCTTGTCTTTTCATCAGTTTTAGAGGAAGTCCAGTTCTTTGCAACGTCACTGTTGTCTCATATTTTCTCCACTTTTGGATGACTGTCTTCACTGTGTTCCATGGTATATCCAATGCTGTGGAAATGTATTTGCACCCTTCTCCTGACTGATACATTTCAACAATGAGATCCTTTTGATGCTTTGTAAGATCTCTGTAAACCATGGTGTTTGCTGTAGCAGGCAAGTGAGTAAATGTCAGAAAAAATCCTATTAGGACAGCTGAACTTTATTTAGGGTTAGTCAGAGTCTCTTTAATTGATGGCAAGTGTGTACCCAAAAGACTGAATGTTGTAATTAAATCAAAAGGTGCTTCAACAAAGTATTAGTTTAAGGTCTGTTGGTGGACAGGAGATTTTGTACAATGCTTAATGCAGGGTATTTTTCAGACAGAAAGACTAATCTGTGTATATTGAAGCTGAGCGTAGGAGAGGAGGTGAGGAGAACCAATTCAGATGTTTTAGAGCAATGCTGCGCTGTGCAGTGTATAGCTTGCTTGATTCAAATCTGGCTATTTTACCACATCATTGCTTTAGTTAGTTGTCAGGGTGGGACTGGAGGTTGGTGTAAATAGGAGAGGCATGCAGACATGTAGGCAGCAGGTAGGTGGATCATAATATTATCTGGCTGCTTTCAGTAAGATATTGTTTGGCTCTATATGGCTGACCTAACTTGTGATGTGATTTTTTTTTTTTTGTCAGATGTTGAGTGTTGTCTATTATAACTGCTAATAATTTAGAATTGGAGCAACCTCAATATTTGTATTATTTGCAGAAGTGATTTGAAAGTTAGCTATGCATTTTTTAGGAGTGAAACAGAGAAGTTTTGCACAACTACTAGGGAAATAAAACAGCATAATCAAGGAATACTTTTGTTAATGAAAAAAATAACCCATATAAGAACTACCATTCTAAACAGTGTACAGTTCTGATCTCTACTTTCATGTAGCTTGCATCTTTACAAGATTTGAACACTGCACCTATGGCATTTCAATGGCACATGGAGACAAAAAACAGGTTGCACAACCATGCACAATGAAATTGTGAAGCAATTGCCCTTAGCACTGTAATACTGACTGTTACACTTACTCTGCAGTATATCCATGTGAGCAGACTGTTTCAGTTTTTCCTGTAACAGTGCAATTGTGTGTCTCTGATCCTTGGAATTGTGAGGATGGTAAAAACTAAGAAGTTACAGACATATGTTTGTAAGGTGTGAATTTCTGATAGCAGTTGTGCATTTCTTTATTGTATTACGTTTGTTCAAATACTCTGTTACAGTTTTCCATAATTATGAACCTTCCTATTTAACTTTTATTTATGGTACATGTTACAGACATTTGTTGTTAAGCAATCTCCATTCCATATGTGCAAAGCCACCTCATCTTTTTACAAAATATTTAAAAAAAGTGTACATCGATGTTTGTGCCTAACTCAGTAATATAACTTCAACCTTCTCAATAAGCCTATTTTTTTTTCCTGGCGCACCCTATGTGTACTTTTAAATTTGTAGGGATGCTCAAAAAAAAACTGAATGCCCAGAACTGTTAATGAGTGACACTTGCAAGGTATTACCTAGCCAACACCCTTAGGTGTGTCCATGTCATCATGCAGTTACTAGATCCATGTTTACCTGTCCAGCAAAACAAGCGGATTGAGTGATTTAAGAATGCTAATGAGTTGAGTCCTACTTATCGTATTCGTGCCTAGGGGTGATTCTACATCACATAAGCTGGAGGTGGGGCTATAGAACTTCCGTTGTGCTAGGGAAGACTGCTTGATTTCCCAAAGAAATTCACCCCCGGGATCATGTCAGTAGCCCTGTTAGACAGGGGTCCAGGGAAGTAAATAGTGTGGGAAGAAATAGCCATGGAATTGTTATGGCTAGGCTTGTATAGGCCCTAGGGCTGATAGCCTAGTACCAACCTATGAGCCTATGAACCTAAGTGCTGCCAAACAAAATTGCTGACAATAAACTGTCAATTTGTAATACTTGGGAAAACTATCTGCAATTTGCCACTTTTCTATTTCATGAGGGGTCAGGCAACATCCTTAGGTGTCCATCCATTTGTCCGAATTGTAGACGTTATGTGGGTTATTTTTACATTAACAAAAGTGTTCTGTAATTATGCTGTTGTATTTCCATATTAGTTGTATATAATTGTTCTAGGTACAATTATAAAATATGTTTGTGATCTTCTGTACTAATATCTTTTAGCCTGGTGGAAATGCATACATGTGTATTACAGAATGTGCACTGTTCTTTTTAGACTGTTTTGTACAATAATTATGGATGACTACATTGGGGCTGTATATTGCTCCCCATAATTATCATTACTACCCCCAAGTGTGTTGTTTCTCCTCATATAATTTATTTATTTCTCTGATAACAGGCATATAGCTCCAAAATCGAAAACTAAGGAGTCATACTCACAGAACAGCCCCTCTCTCAGATGCAGAGAATGAAGTAATACTACATGCCCTATGTCTCCATGGGGCACATCTACTATATTTCTGCTCGGGTGACAAGCCATCCCATGACCAATGTCCATGTTTGGTGGCAGGTGACTGATGATGTCAATGCCATGGGTGGCCAGGGCAGTGAATACCAAATGGTCCGACATAAAGTCTACTGACAGAGCGAAAGCTGTTGCACTTAAGAGAAGGACTACAGGTGGTGGGCCATCTACCAAACCATCACTAACTGAGAAGGGGGAGTTCCTTTTGACCTCAATGGATCCAGGCACATCAGAAGAGTTTGATAGTGTGGCAATACATGCTGAGGCAGAAGTGGAGGGCAACCAGAGGATTTTCACTGCTGATGCTCCAGGTAGGCCATTCACATATATAAAATACTCATGTGAAATTCTTTAAAATTCATATTAGGTTTGCTTAAGTTCTATGCTTGTGATACCTCTATCAAATGAAATCTGTGTATCTAGGAACATTTGGCATTGAGATGCAGTAATCTCCTGCATGTGAAGTAGGCGTACCTTTATACCATTTTTGTTATCACTCATACGTATTACTCTTTCTGAGACTCTTCTCATTTGCAGGTGTGTACTGTTTATATGGGCACTGGTATTTTATATGCGGTTCAAGTTTATACCTCTTTTATTTTTCAGTTTTCCTGGTATTTGGGGGGGGGGGGCAATGTCTGGCACCAGTACTGTGGAACTTCATCTTCCTGATGTCAGAGGTTACATAGCTGATGATGATGATGATGATGGTGATGATGACCAAGCACAGTCTGGGGCTGCAGACGGCATGCCTGACATGGGGATTATAACTCACACATCTCCACCCCACAGTATGGACACAGCCATTATACCTATGCATATCTATGACACAGACTCATTTGAGAGTAAGCAAGTTGATAGGACACATTTGAGTACAGTAATGTGGTTACCTAGGTGAAGAGATGGTGGGATCTCCTTCTTCCCATCTTGAGGGTGAGGTAACACACAAGGATGTCACAGAGATGCTCAGAGACGATTTGTCTACAACATTCCCCTTCAGGTCAGTGAGTCAGTAGCTGCCACCCTTTCTTGGGAGCACAGTCAAGTTCCACATGGCCTTGAAAGTGATAGTCAGACTACTGTATGTCACGCATTCTGACATACAAGACTGCATGAGCCATGCATGTATGATATAATGGATCAAGCATTGGATGTCCTGAATCATCTGTTGATGAGGGTCAGTATCCATGAGCCCAGTCTGCTGGTACATCTTCAGATGGTAGTCATCATGGTCATGGACATGCCAGTTCCTACCCCTACAGTGCTAGCTCTTCCACTGTTCATCCATCTTTGGTTGTGTCCACACTCAGACGTGGTTGTCCATATTGCCATGACTGTGAATGTCGTCATGATTACAGATCATTCATGTTAAGGTAGCACTCTGATTTCTAACCAGGGTCATTGAACTAGCAGTGTAACTCCTGGTAGAGGTAGTTCATGTGGTCAGGGCCACCAGTGAGTGACTTGTTCCTTTACCATACACAGCTAATACATGTCCAGGACTCCATGGTGCAGTGTTGGTCAAAATGGTGTGGTTGTGTTCCTGCAGACTGACACACATTATGCTACATGTTGACCATGATGTCTCACACACACACACACACACACACACACACACACACACACACACACACACACACACACACGCATGCACACACACACACACACACACACACACACACACACACACAGATATGCACATTTCAGAATGGACCTCATGTCTGCAGATAGTGGCCTTGACATTGCACAGTTGTTCTTAGCTCACCTACCACACACACACACAGTTCCTCTTTGTCATCCTTTCCCTCCTGTAAACACCTTTCAGACTGTGCCAGTAATGATGACTGTGCCCAGGCCTTTGCACTATCTACATCCTAGGGGGTGCCTATATGTGTGATGCACAACTTGTGCAGCCAAAGTTTGAATACTTAAAGGTGTTGGTGCAAGTTTAATAACTATTTATTTTAACTTTGCATTGCTTTGCTTACCTTCTGTAGTAATTGTTGTAGTAGGACTAGTTGTTCAGAAGAGCTTGCTCAAACACTTTGCAGATGATACTAGAGAGGGCACTGCCCTCTGGAATTGTATCTCATTGTGCAATGCACATAGCAAGCCGAAATGCATACTTAGAAAAAATGCTTCCTCATACTGTACAACTGCAGAGTTTTTTGTTTTTTTTTACCTTAAGTTATTTGATTACATTATGTGGTTAATATTGTTGTATAGATATATTTCTCATCCATGTGTGCAGATGATGCAGACATTGCCCTACCTCCAATTGGGTTGTTTGACACGGAATGATTATGCATGATGTATAGGATGGACTTGAATTGCATGGAACAGCAATTCTCTGTATTATTTGCATGCATCATCATTTGTGTCTGTATTTGTTGGCTATATCACTATATTGCTATCATTTATTTCTACTTAATGATTACTTTGATTTATCTTTTGTACTATCTATTTGTTACAGGTTAATTTCTGAACTGTGATACTTCTCCTGAGAACTAATTATCCTGATGTTGCCTGTGTCTGTTGCTCAAATTAGTTAGCCAATGCATGGGTAAGTAAAGTCTGATTTGCTTGTATTCATCAATGTTATTGTTTGTGTGTACATAGCTTTTATGTTCAATAAGTAATGAGTGCTGTGCAATTCTGGGCCACTTTGCCAGCGTATGACACATTGTACCTAGCTCCATCTGCCATGATTGCCAGCTGCTGCTGATTCCTCGTTTGTGTCAGCTGCTGCAGCTGCTTTCCTAGTATGATGCTGTGCAGGATAACATGAGCACTAATAATTTGTGCAGAGAGGTCATATTGCAACACTCCTCCTGATGTATCTAGACAGGGGAACTGCAATTTGAGAAGCCAAAATACACACTCTATAACACTTCTAGTCTGGGCATGTGAAGTGTTGTAAACTTGCTTGGTGGGGTTGTGTGAGTTTCTGATGGGAATCATGAACCAAGATTCTAGGCCATGTCCTACCTCCTCCACTAGATGCTCCTGTGGGAGGCTGACCATTGAAAACCTTATGTAGAGGTCAGAATGTACCATATGTGGGTATCATGGAAACTGCCTGGCTGTGCTGCACACACATTATAGACAGTTTCTTGTGTATTAAAGAGCACCACCAGGTAGTTAATGGAATGATACACTTTTCTTTTGATATACCTCCTTCCCAAGAAAATGTGGGGCTTTTATTTCAATATGGGTACAGTCAGGGAAATGTGCTATTGCATAGAAATTTTGCATAACGGTGGCTTGCTCCACAAAAGTATGTGGAAACTATATATGTTCCCCACATGTTGCAGCATTATATCAAGAAACTAGTAGAGTATTCTTAGTGCTGAGGCCTCTGATACACACACTGTACCCTTGTAGGTTGCTGAAAGGTCCCTGTAACTAAAATGTGCAGTTCTACCCTTACCTTAGCTTCCACAAAGATTGGTAGCCCAAAATTCCAATGGGGCCTCAGATGGGGCTGGTAAATGTTAACTATGTCCTCTATGGTGTCTCTGTCCAATCTGTAGTGATCCACTATGTCTGTGTCGGGTAATGCATGGTAGGTTAACTGTGGTCCAAATACTCTGTGCCTTACTGGATGACATCGGACATGGTCTGCAGCTGAACGTTGTGCCATTGCACATAAAACCAGGCTTGGTCTGCAGTTGTACCGTTTACCAGAAATTTGGAGCTAAATTAAGCACAATGTGCTCCCACTCATTTTATACATTTCTGAATAGTTCCATCATATCCTTTTTTTTATAATTCTTTAGCATATAGAATGGCTGATTATACACTCATTAGCATATTGCACTGCTAATGCTTGTTTTGCAGCCAGTCACAATTTGTGTACTACTCTTGCCTGCACTGCAAATGCCCTACTCATTGCTCATCATCATGCATGCAGGCTTCCCACAATGATCAGACATTCATCTATCCTGGTCTCTTTTGACCAATGTATAATCTGAAGGCATTATATGTTCAGAGGTACATGAAAGCTTTGTTCTGCTTAAGTGCGTTGCCTGATATAAAGCATTATTCTGTTCTAGGTTGCAGTGATAAATCTTGAGTTTATAAGACAAAACGTCCAAGTGTTTCATTACCTCACTTATGAATTAATCACTTCACCTTTATAGCCATGCTTATTCAACAGTCAGGTAATGCACAGTCACTTTCATGTTGACAAATTCTAACAGTTAGTCCTGCTCTGTTGTTTGAGGATGCTCTGTTTGCAAGTTAATTTATCTGTGTCTGTGCTGGCTCTACTGAGGAACACATTGTTATTAAAAAAACACTTCCTTAAAGTGAATGGTTGCACTTTTCACTTACCATTTACTATTAAAGGAACAGTATCACTCTCAATATAAGCACGATCCGAACGGTAGCATCTACATTTATAGTATCCTTCATCCTTCTTGGTAGTTTTCTCAATGATATACTCGAATATAGGTTTACTGGAGGATTTGGACATTTGGAGCACGATGTAACCATTCTTAAAGAAATCACAGTCATGGAGCTCATGGTAATTGCTGCTGCACTGAACTGTTATTTTACTTCCGATGGGAATCACCCCCTGAGGAGTTACTTGAATATCCACAGGTTCTGTATGAAAAATAAACACATTAATTTTATCTCAATAAAACAGGAACTGATACCGCAGATGATCAGTGCATATTAGCTGCTTGCAAAGTATTAGCTGACCTCTGCTTAAAATTTAAAACAATACATTTTACAGAAAATTAACTTTTAATTTTTAGACTTGACAACTGAAAATCCAAATCAAGAACTTCACAAATATCTGAGTCAAGTCTCTCACAGAATGCATAGGCTATCATCATTATAGAATAGAGACATTAAAACAGTACTGAGATTTCTTGGGTTAGGAAAGTCAGATTAATGGATAGTTCAGTACAGCTTTAATGTACCCATGAAAGTCACATCACAATTTTAAGATGAAGACAAGAAAAAGCGAAAACATTTCATTTCAGAATAACATATATATCTGTTTTATTAATTACAAAAGGCTTTTTGATTGTGTAGATCATTAAGCCTTGTGGTCAGCGTTGAAAAGGATGGCTGTGCCAGACCACTTTATCATGCGCAATCTCAGTTGCTATTACTATCAAGAAGCTAGATCTGAACTGAACAAAGAGAACCAGAATGGTTCAAAGCCAACACAGGTGTGCACCAAGGATGTCTCCTGTCTCCTTATTCATTTAATTAGTATGCAGAGCAAATAAAACAATTTGAACTTAATTAAACTGAGTATAGAGTAAAAATTGGTGGAAGAAGTATCAGCAATCTTCATTATGCCAATGAAAAGACAATCTTGGCATATTGTGAAAATGACCCGGGACATTTACTGTCAAGCAATAAGGAGCAGTGTCTCAAGATTTGCATCCAGTTCAACATCAAAAAGGTGAAGTTACTTATAACTAGTGGCATGACCAATATCTGTCTTGATGGAGAAGACATCAAGGTTGTCAATAACTACAATATTCCTGGGTCTGTTATTAATAAGGAATCAACAAGTATAGTGGAGATTCAACAGCATATATGTATTGGCAGAGCAGCTATGGCAGAGTTTGGAAAAGGTGTTTAAATATAGCAATGTGTCTCTTCACACAATGATCATATAGGTTCATAGGTAGGTACTAGGCTATAGACCCTAGGGCCTATATAAGCCTAGCAAAACAGTACCTGGCTTTTGCCACCCAAGAAAATTATTTTCCTGTGCCCCTGTCAACCAGAGCCACAGAAGTGATCCCCGGGGTGAATTTCCTATCTCCCATCCAATTATCAAGATTTTTCTTGAAGAGTGCTAATGAGGAGCTTTGTTTCATATAGATAGGTAGTTTCCTATGGGAAGTCTCTGGGACTTCCAGTATGTTCTGTTTATTGTGGCAACAAGGTTTAGGTCCCTAGAGCATGTGGCTCAGAGGGGCTGGGATTTCTTTACGTGGAGCATGTCCAACAGCTCTGGGTTTGACATAGCTTTGTATGTTAGGCAGAGATCGCCTTTGAGTAGGCGATATGTGACAGAGTAAAGCTGGAGTTCTTTGAGACGGTCTGCGTAGGGCATCTGTTTGAGGCCGGTAATCCTCTTTGTGAGGTATTTCTGTGGCCTTTCCAGTTGTTATAGATGTCTAGTGAGGTACATACAGAAAGGGGCGTTGTACTCTATAATGGGTCTAATGAGTGATGAGTAGAGGGGAACAATGACCTCTTTTTTCCCGGATGAGAAAACTTTTGTGATGAGGTGTGCAACATAGAAGGATTTCCTGACTACTGTGGCGATATGATTATAAAAGGAGAGACTACTGTCCACCCATGTCCCACGGTCTCTTATCACACTTTCGGTGTTAAGTAGACTACCGTCTATGTGGTAGTTCATGGGTACAGAGTTTTTACCAAAAGGGATGACAATGCACTTTTTGGCATTGAGCTTGAGGCCATGGCTTTGACACCAGGCATCTGTCTCAGTGAGGCCCTTTTGTAGAATGTCCACATTGTTAGGAGTTTTGATTATGGGTCCTAGGTTGCAGTCATCTGCGAACTTCATTAGCCAAAGACCTTCTGTGTTAGCCTGTACTTCAGAGAAGTAGATACCAAACAGGAGAGGACCTAGGACTGAACCCTGTGGTACTCCACTTGTCACTGGTCTGAAGTTGGATTTAGAGTCTACTAATTTCATAGTGTGGGTTCTGTCAGTGAGCCAGTTGGCAACCCATCTTGTGACATAGGGATTTATACATAGTTTAGTGAGTTTGTCTATAATTCCAGACTGGGGGATGGTGTAGAAAGCCTTGGACAGATCTAGATAGGCTGTGTGAACCACCTTATCCTCATCTACGGCTTTAGCAAACTTTTCAAAGAAGTCTAACAGGTTTAGGAGACATGATCTGCCTTTTACAAACCCAAACTGGGTAGGGTCCAGAGTCTGGAGATTACCAATGTCATTGTTTATACGTTCCATGATGATACGCTCCATAGCCTTGCAGACCAGGCTCATCAGGCTAGTGGGGCAGTAGTTCCCGGGATCCATTGTGGCTCCCCCTTTGTGGAGTGGGATAACTGTTGCTGTGCACCATTCAGTGGGTACAAAGCCTGAGGTGTAGAACGCAGCCTGGGATGTTGTCAGGTTCCATGGATGCTGTGTTCTTGGCTTTGGAGAGTGTGTTTTTTACCTGTGCAGCCGTGATTACAGGTACTTTGCATTCTTCTGGTATAGAGATGGGCCCTTTAGGGGATGAGAGAGGGGTAAGGTTAGCACGGACGCTATCTGCCAGGATGTTGGCAATATCAGTTGGTTCTGTATATTTAGTGCCATTGTGCTGTAACTCAGAGCAGATCTGAGTGTTGCCATTGAGATTCTTGACATAGCTATAGAATGCTTTGTGGTTGTCTTTAGAATCAGTGGCAATTTTGTTTTCATAGCAAGCTTTGGAGGATATTATGAGGGATCTCAGCTTCTTACTGAGGATGACCAGGGAGTTCCTCCAATCATGGGATTTTACTATTTTTTGCAACAGTTTCTTTCTTCTGTTGTAGAGCTTGTTTAGAGCAGGGCACCACCAGAGTGGCTTACTTTTTTGGAGGACAGCATCTTGGTTCTGTTAGGGATTGCACGATCCAAGCACTTGTGTAAGTGATTATAACATGCGACTGTATAGGATTCAGCAGTCGTATCTCTATTGTCCGTCAGCATGGGTGTTGTGAAGTTTGCCACTTCTGTCTTAGGAAACGTGAAGTTGGCTTTGGAGAAATGTTTTTATGCTGGTTTCCCTAATGGGGGGTGGGGTTGGGATGTGGATGTCTAGGGTTATTTGCTTGTGGTCGGATCTGAGCAACGAGGAATTGCTCTGGTGTGGAACACCGGTTGCCCATGTTGGTAATGACCAGGTCTAGGATATTGCTGCCCCTGGTAGGGGTGTAGATAAGCTGATCTAAGGTACTGGAATTTATGAATTCCAGAAAACGTTGAGCACAAGATTTGGTACATGAGTATTTTTCCTAGTTAATGGTGGGGTTGTTGAAATTGCTCTTTATTATGGTGTTAGGTTGTACCCTAATATTTTCCAGTGTATCAAGAAATGAGGAGTGGGAATCCTGGGGCATGGTGGGGGATCTGTAGTAAGCCACAATTTGCATTGCTATCTTGCCCAGAATTAGTTGCACTTGGATAATCTCAGATGCATTATGCTGAGCAACTAGCCTGGAGATATGGATATCCTTAATGAATATGGACATGCCTCTGTCTTTAGTGCTTCGGTCCAGGTTAGGTGGCCAAAAGGTGTGGTATGAATTATAGCCTGGTAATGCAGGGGTGCTTTCTGGAGCCTTGAACCAGGTCTCTGTCACTGCAGGGATGTCAATGTTCTCCATTTTAAGGAGTGCCTCGAGTGAGTGCATTTTGAGGTTTAGACTTCTAGCATTAAGTAGCATTACCCTCAGATTTTGCTTACTTGTACCTGTTACGGTGGTGAATTTGTCATTTGAATCTTGCCAAAAAAAAAACACTATAGGGGTGGCAAGAGCCTTAGCCACTATCCAGAATCCCAAGGGCGGCAGGTGCAGGCCAATCTCTGGCAAAGCATTGTGGTTTGCCGATCATGTCATCCCAGGTAGACAGATACTGGATCTCCTTAGAATGACACCAGAAGCTTAGCCAATTGTTGAAGTCAATGATTTTGTCTTTGTACTGTGGTATCATTCTGGGTGATGGCAGGATGCTACTCAGGGCTAGGGTCACACCTGCCTGGACTACAAGATCAGAAAGCTCCTCCATGTCTCTTTTCATGTAGTCCAGGGAGGTACGTCTCAGGTCATTCACACCAACATGGACAATGACAGAGTCATATTTGCACTTGCTGTGAAGTGACCTGAGTGCATGCATTATGTGGTGGATCCTGGCACCTGGCAGGCAGCTGACAGTAACTTTCTCATTGTTTAGCCTGGTGAGTGGAACATCAGTGTACCTGTCTATAGAGTCACCTATGACTAGAGTGCTGGGTACGTTGTTATGCCTTATGGGCTGTGGTTGAGTGGCACACTGAGTTTGTGGGCTATGTGTCATTTGGGTTGTTTTGGGGGGTGTAGGTTGCTTGCATTTCTGCTTTGGAGGTCCCTGTTGCTTGGGTAGATTTTTTTTTGACAGCCTCCACGAATGTAGGTGTGTGTTTTGTGTTTCTATGTGTGTGTGTTTTGGTGGTGTAGGTTTTGAGGGACTATGTGATGAGTGTGATGTGGTGCAAGTATTTACCTTCTCCTCTTGACTGTCTAGTCAAGTCTTGGGTGAAGAGAGCTTTGCTTCCAGTTTGGTTATATAAGTGCATCTCTCACAGGTTGTTGTATTGGGCGGTAGGAAGAGAGGGTTGTCTGTGTACATGAGGCAATTGCTGCATTGCCCCAAGATGCCCAGATTCATCAGGTAGACAGGAGAAAATACCGGGAGCTGACCCTTAGACATGCCTGGATAAGTGCTTATTTATTAAGTACTAAAAACTGTTTTCCTCTAGATAAGTGAGGAAAGTTGAGTGCTGTAGTAATTTATAGATTATTTAGTGCTTACAATGAGTTCTGAACAAGTGCTGAAGTCAAATAATCGGATTTGAGTACTGAAACTAGAAAACTGGCTAGTTCTAAGAAACAAAATTAAGCTAGAAGGCTTCCCTCCAACACAGAAAGGATTGGGGGCTCAGTAGCTTACAAACAGTCCTGGATACAGCAAATCTGTATCTGGACTAGATAACTTATAGGAAAGGCAGGAAACAAGCTTAGACTAGATATATATATATATATATATATATATATATATATTTTTTTTTTTTTTTTTTTGTAAAGTGGAAAAGGGGAAAGGAAGAGCAGAAGCTAACTGGGTTGGCCTTCTCAAATGTTCTCCTTGGAATAGGTAGAATGAGGTAATGGCACTAGAGCGGGAGGAGTGTCCAGTAGGGGCGGGCAACTGCAAAGCCACCAAGTCCAAAACACAAGCAATAGGGACAATGCTACACTACCAACACTACTTAGGTAGAAAAAAAGTGCAGAAATGTTTAAACAGATAAAGGATCAAGGAGACTCTAGAGAATGCTTTTAAATGCAAACAAGTTGTATGATACACTCATATAGGAAATCGGAACAAACAAACCCAACCAGATGCTTAACAATTGAAGAAAATTCTACTGAATACCTCACATGCAGTGAGTAAAATAAAAGTGCTATAAATAACTCAGAAATAAGCAAAAAACAGGATACGTAATGGTATATATCACAGATTAGTTAGCTCAGAGCCCTTCCTCAGACTTCCTCCGATTAGCTCAGTGTGAAATGGCAGAAACAGACACAAGTTAACTTCTTAAGTAACAAAGTTGAAACCTGAAACAACTTTAAAAAAAGCTTGAAAGAACCAGTGAGGTGCTTAGTCCAACGTGTAGTCCAAGCAACCCCAGACTACAAACAATTCACTCTGACTGAAATCATATACTGGCCTTGGCTAAGCTATGATGGCCTGGGACATGTGCTCAAACACACAGCCTCTACTAACAAACAACTAGGCCCGAAACACAAGCCTGAATATGGACAATACTACACTACCAACACTACTTAGGTAGAAAAAACTGCAGAAATGTTTAAACAGATAAAGGATCAAGGAGACTCTATTGAATGCTTTTAAATGCCAACAAGTTATATGATACACTCCTAGCAGGAAATCGGAACAAACAAACCCAACCAGAAGCTTAACAATTGTAGAAAATTCTACTTAATACCTCACACACAGTGAGTAAAATAAAAGTGCTATAAATAACTTAGAAATAAGCAAAAAAACAGGATACTTAATATTATATATCACCAATTTGTTAGTTCAGAGCCCTTCCTCCGACTTCCTCCAATTAGCTTAAACCGTTGTTTTCTCAAAAGCTTCATGTAGTTGCAAAAGTTGGACAGTCTAGGAGATTGACTCATTTGAATTGTGATGTTGGCTAAGTACCTAACTTATATATAATGACTATGGTTACAATACTGAGGAAGAAAGGGAAAAGTACCTGACTTATATATATAATGACTCTATGGTTACAATACTGAGAAAGGAAGGGAAAAGTACCTAACTTATATATAATGATTCTTTGGTTACAATACTGAGGAAAAAAGGGAAAAAGTACACCTGCAGTTTGCAGAATCCAACACACTGCAGTAAAGCAAACTACAATAATAGTTTTCTTATTCATTTCTATGTAAAACCAGTAATCATAAAATCCTAAACTTACCTTCTTATCAGAGTTACAAATGCTAAAAATATACTGGAGAATATCAGTAGATTAACTGTGATCAGATCATTTTTTAGACCACTTTTGAATAAAGTGATAGACTTGTTGAATACTATTTGTCTATACATATGGGTTCCCTTTATAATCTTGAAAAACTGAAATACTGAATTTCAGTTTTCTGAGATTCTAATCCCGAATGCTCAGAATCGCAAAACACCAGAAGAGCGAAATTTGAAATCCCAAAGTTAGGAGCTTCTGGTGTTGCGGTGTATGAATGGATGTAAGTGCAGGTAAGTTGGTATGAGTGTGTAGGTTATGTGCTGTAGTGTAAGTTTGTATGTGTTGGCTGTGATGTGTGTGTGCAAGGGGCTTTGAAATGTGTGGGTGTGAGTTGCCTTTGTGTGTGTGATTGTGCCGTTTCAGAGTTAGAATATATAAGTGGGGGGTGTGGGGGGGATAGGTGGGCAAAGCCCCCTGCTTGTTTGTAGTGTAGGTTAGTTTTGTTTGTGTGTGGGGGCAGTTGTGTGTATGTGAGTGTGTGTCTAAGTGTCAGCATTTTGAATTTCACTGTTATGGGCATTTGGGATTGTGGTGTTTCATCTTTATGATCTCGATATTCTGAAAATTCGGTATTTCAGAATTTCGACATTACAAAGTGACCCATATATATATATATATATATATATATAGATATATATATATATATATATATATATATATATATATATATATATATATATATATATGCCCAGACCTTTTCCTTCTTTAGATAATTGGTTATACTCGTGCTGCTGATTTCTTAGCCAAATTTAGTTTGCTCCCCTCCTCTCTGCATTCAGTTTGTTAGCTGTGAAGCTGTAACTGTCTGACAAAAACGCACCTGTAGATTCATAGTGGTTTGCAGTGCTTTACTCCTTCTAAACAGCTCTACTGTGACTACAGTCAGGAGTAGCATATTCCTTGCGCATCCAAAGCATGTGTTCAACTAATGCTCCCCTTATTTAAAACTGGTCCACAGTATGACAGAGACTGTTCCTGCTGGTGTTAGAGCGGTTTCTCTGCTACTTTCCATTCTCACCCCCAATTCTCAAGTCACCCATCATGCCATTACATTTATAGGATCTGCTCTCCACCGAGAAGTCCAGCTACTTCCCACTCCTGTTAAAGGCATGTACATACATATAGGTTCATAGGTTCATACTAGGCTATCTGCCCTAGGGCATTTATAAGCCTAGCCAGAGTGTGTTTGGCTTTCGCCACCCATTTTAAATTAATTTTGCTATGCCTTTTTTTGAGGTTAGTATACTGTGCCTCTGTCTAACAGTGACACAGAAGTGATAGCCGGGGTAAACCTACGATCTCCAATCCACTCATCAAGATTCCTCTTGAAGAGAGTCAATGAGGGACTCTGCCTAACCTGGACTGGGATTTTATTCCAGAGTGAAGGGAGCCTCTGGGTTATGAATCTGTCCCTCCAGCATGTCCTATTTATTTCAGTGCTGAGGTTCAAGTCTCTCGAGCGCATAGCTCAATGGGATTTGGATTTTCTGAGATGCAGCATGACCATTAATTCCGGGTTGGACATGGCTTTATACGTCAGGCACAGATCGCCTCTGAGCAGGCAGTATGCCACTGAGTAGAGCTGGAGTTTCTTTAACTGGGCAGCATATGGCATCTGTTTGAGCCCTTTGATCCTCTTGGTGAGGTACTTATGGGGTCTTTCCAGTTGCTGCAGGTGTCTGGTAAGGTACATCCCAAAAGGGGCATTGCACTCAATTATGGGCCTGATGAGGGATGAGTAAAGAGGCACGATGACCACCCCTGATCTAGATGTGAATCCCTTCATGATTAGGTGGGCTATATAAAATGTTTTTCTAACCACTTTGGCCACGTGGTTGTTAAATGAGAGATTGCTATCAACTTGGGGCCCCAGGTCCCTAATTACTTCTTCTGTACTTAATGGAATACCACCTATGTGGTTATTCGTGGGCACTTTGTTTTTGCCAAAGGGGATGACTATACACTTTTTGGCATTTAGCTTGAGGCCATGGCTCTGACACCAGTTGTCTGTTTCTATGAGGCCCTTTGGAGGATGCTTGTGTTGGCTGTAGAGTCGATTATAGTGCCCAGTTTGCAGTCATCTGCGAACTTTGTCAGCCACAGTCCTTCCGTGTTGGCCTGTACCTTCCTAGAAATATATACAGAACAGGAGAGGTCCCAGGACTGAGCCTTGTGGGATGCCACTTGTAACTGGTTTGGAGTCTGACATGGCTCCAGCAATTCTAACCATGTGGGTTCTGTCCTTGAGCCAGTTTGCAACCCATCTAGTGACATAGGGGTTTATATTTAAGCTGGTGAGCTTATCTATAATGCTCGAGTGGGGTATTGTATCGAAGGATTTTGCGAGGTCCAGGTAGGCTGTGTGAACCACCTTCCCCTCGTCAGTGGCCTTGGTGACTGTTTTAAAGAAATCAACCAGGTTTAAGAGGCAGGATCTGCCCTTATCAAAGCCGAACTGGGTAGGATCCAGTGTCTGTAGGTCCCCAATATCTTTTTTTATGAGGTCCATGATCATCCTTTCCATAGCTTTGCAGACCAAGCTAGTCAGGCTTATGGGGCGATAGTTTCCAGGATCCGTTGAGGCACCACCTTTGTGGAGAAGGACCACTGTTGCTGTACGCCACTCTTTGGGTGCATATCCTGTGGTAAGGCTGAGATTGAACAGTAGTTTTATGTTTGGGTTTAGCTCTTCGTGGAGTTCATGTAGGACGCAGCCCGGGACACCGTCTGGTCCCATTGATGCTGTGTTTTTTGCTTTGGAGAGGGCGGCTCTTACCTGAGCATCTGAGATGTCAGGGGGGCAGCACTCTGCAGGGATAGATATTTGCCCTTTTGGTGGGGGGGGGGGGACTTTGCACTGAACCTGTCAGCTAGGATGTTGGCAATGTCTGTGGGTTCAGTGATTATCCTTAGTGTCCTGTGCAATTTTTCTCTGGAAGCTGGCCTTAGACAATTTTATGAGTGCCCGTACTTTTTTGCTAACACTGATCAGAGATGCCTTCCCTTTTTGGGATTTTGCTCTATCATGTAGTAGCTTCCTCCTTCTATTGTATAGTTTGTTTATGGCTGGGTTCCACCAGACAGGACATCTGCCTTTGGAGGATTGGCTCTTGGTTTTATTTGGGATTGCATGATCCATGCATTCCTGAAGGTGTTCATAGAATGCATTTATAAAGGATTCTGTGGTCTGGGCCGTATTTTCCACAGGCCCAGGGGCTTTGAAAGATTCCACCTCGGTTTTGAGGAGTGTGAAATTTGCTTTAGAGAAGTTTTTCACTGTGGTTTTCTGGGCAGGGGGTGGGGTTGGGATGTGAATATCCAGTGAGATTAGTTTATGGTCTGATCTTACCAGTGAGGGATACACTTCTGGTCTGGAGCATAGAGTCCCCATGTTGGTGATGATCAGGTCCAGTATGTTTTCCCCTCTTGTGAGAGTGGTAACAAGTTGTTCCATAGCATTTGAGTTTATAAATTCTAGGAACCTTTGAGCTAGGGTGTTGGAGCTAGAGTAATGCTCCCAGTCTATGTTTGGGTAGTTGAAGTCGCCCAATATAATGGTGTTTGGAGAGACCCTCATATTATCCAGTGTTCTCAGGAAGGCCGAGTGGGGTTCCTGGGTTTGGGAGGATGGTCTGTAGCAGGCTATAAACTGGAAGACAATTTTACCCACTGTTATTTGCACATGGATAGTCTCTGATGCTTCGTGCTGTGCCACCAACCTGGAGGTGTGGGTATCTTTGACGAATATTGATACTCCCCCTCCTTTTCTGGTTCGGTCCAAGTTTTGGGTCCGAAAAGCATGGTATGAGGTATAACATGGTAGTACTGGGGTGCTCTCAGGAGCCTTGAACCAGGTTTCTGTTACTGCACAGATATCGAGTTTCTCCATGCTAAGGAGAGTTTCGAGTGCATGCATCTTGACGTTTAGACTTCTGGCATTAAGTAGCATTAGTCTTAGTTTCTTATCCCTTGTGATACCTATGGAGGTGGGTTTGTCTTTTGAGCCTTGCCTAAAAAAGGCACTATGGGGGTAGCAAGAGCCTTTGCCAATATCCAAAAGCCCAGGGGTGACAGGTGCAAGCCGTCCCTACCGAAGCATCATGGCCTGTCGAGCATGTCATCCCAGGCTGACAGGCATTGGATCCCCTTTGAATGACACCAATACTTAAGCCAATTGTTGAAATTGATCATCTTGTCTTCATATTGTGGCATCATTCTTGGTGAGGGTAAGATGCTACTCAAGGTCAGGGTCATACCGGCCTGGGCCACATGCTCAGAGAGCTTCTCTATGTCTCTTTTCATGTAGTCCAGGGAGGTACATCTCAGGTCATTCACACCAGCATGGACAATGACTGAGTCATATTTGTACTTGCCTTGGAGTGACCTGAGTGCTTGTGTTATGTGGCGGATCCTAGCACCCGACAGGCAGCTCACCGTGACCTTCTCCTTGTTCAGCCTGGTGAGCAGGACGTCAGTGTGCCTGACGATAGAGTCACCTCTTACAAGTGTATCAGGTGTGTTGTTTAGCCTTAAGGGCTGTGACTGTTCAGCACGCTGGCTTTGTGAGCTATGTGTTACACGTGTTTTGTTTTGAGGTAGTGGTTGCTTGGGTGTCTGCTTTGGAGGTCTCTGCTGCTTAGGCATATTTTTATTTAGAGCCTCCGAGTATGTTTTTGTGTGTTTATGTGTTTGGTTTGCTGTCGTGGTAGGTCTATGTGA
Organism: Protopterus annectens; assembly: GCF_019279795.1. Taxonomy (NCBI): domain Eukaryota; kingdom Metazoa; phylum Chordata; order Ceratodontiformes; family Protopteridae; genus Protopterus; species Protopterus annectens. The sequence goes on along the minus strand of NC_056726.1, from coordinate 1,027,962,260 downwards.
GACTGGAATTGTAGCGAGTGTGGTTTCCTTCTCCCCCTGACAGGTTTCGCCAGTACTGAGTTGAGAGAGCTTAGCCTCCAGTTTGGCTATATGGTTGCATCTCTCACATAGGTTCATAGGTTCATAGGTTGGTACTAGGCTATCAGCCCTAGGGCCTATACAAGCCTAGCCATAACAATTCCCTGGCTATTTCTTCCCACATTATTTACCTTCCTGGACACCTGTCTAGCAGGGTGACTGACGTGATCCCTGGGGTGAATTTCCTTTCTCCCATCCAATCGTCAAGGTTCCTCTTGAAGAGGTCCAAAGAGGCACTCTGCTTGACATGTATGGGCAATCTATTCCAGAGTCTGGGGAGTCTCTGGGTCAGGAAACTATCCCTCCAGCATGTTTTGTTTATTGCGATGACAAGGTTTAGATCCCTGGAGCGTGTAGCTCTGAGGGATTGGGATTTCTTTAAGTGTAGCATGTCCAACAGCTCTGGGTTTGACATGGCCTTATATGTTAAGCAGAGATCGCCTCTGAGTAGATGATATGCGACAGAGTATAGCTGGAGTTTTTTAATGTGGTCAGCATAGGGCATCTGCTTTAGGCCTGTGATTCTTTTAGTGAGGTATTTCTGAGGCCTTTCCAGTTGTTGCAGATGTCTTGAGAGGTACATACCAAATGGGACATTGTATTCTATAATGGGTCTAATGAGGTATGAGTACAGTGGGACAATGACCTCCTTTTTTCTGGATGAAAAGCCCTTCATGATGAGGTGTGCCACATAGAAGGATTTCCTGACTGTTGTGGCGATGTGGTTATCGAAGGTGAGACCACTGTCCACCTGTGTCCCTAAGTCTCTTATCACACTTTCTGTGTTTAGTGTACTGCCACCTATATGGTAATTCATGGATACATGTTTTTTCCCAAAGGGGATAACAATACATTTCTTGGCATTGAGCTTGAGCCCATGGCTCTGGCACCAAGCATCTGTTTCTGTAAGGCCCTTTTGTAGAGTATCCACATCATTTGGGGATTCAATAATGGCTCCCAGTTTGCAGTCATCTGCAAACTTTGTTAGCCAGAGTCCCTTAGTGTTAACCTGTACTTCAGAGAAGTAGATGCCAAACAAGAGCGGCCCCAGGACTGAACCCTGACGTACTCCACTTGTCACTTGCCTGGAGCTGGATTTGGAGTCGGCTACTTTTACAGTGTGGGTTCTATCAGTAAGCCTGTTGTGGCGATGTGGTTATCGAAGGTGAGACCACTGTCCACCTGTGTCCCTAAGTCTCTTATCACACTTTCTGTGTTTAGTGTACTGCCACCTATATGGTAATTCATGGATACATGTTTTTTCCCAAAGGGGATAACAATACATTTCTTGGCATTGAGCTTGAGCCCATGGCTCTGGCACCAAGCATCTGTTTCTGTAAGGCCCTTTTGTAGAGTATCCACATCATTTGGGGATTCAATAATGGCTCCCAGTTTGCAGTCATCTGCAAACTTTGTTAGCCAGAGTCCCTTAGTGTTGACCTGTACTTCAGAGAAGTAGATGCCAAACAAGAGCGGCCCCAGGACTGAACCCTGACGTACTCCACTTGTCACTTGTCTGGAGCTGGATTTGGAGTCGGCTACTTTTACAGTGTGGGTTCTATCAGTAAGCCATTTAGCAACCCATTGGGTGACATAGGGATTAATGCCCAACTTAGTAAGTTTATCTATGATTCCAGAGTGGGGGATGGTGTCAAAGGCCTTGGCAAGGTCTAGGTAGGCTGTGTGGACCACCTTCCCCTCGTCAATGGCCTTGGTGACTGTTTCAAAGAAATTGACCAGGTTTAAGAGGCAGGATCTGCCCTTAACAAAGCCGAACTGGGTAGGATCCAGTGTCTGTAGGTCCCCAATATCTTTTTTTATGAGGTCCATGATGATCCTTTCCATAGCTTTGCAGACCAAGCTAGTCAGGCTTATGGGGCGATAGTTTTCAGGATCTGTTGAGGCGCCACCTTTGTGGAGAGGGACCACTGTTGCTGTACGCCACTCTTTGGGTGCATATCCTGTGGTAAGGCTGAGACTGAACAGTAGTTTTATGTTTGGGTTTAGTTCTTCGTGGAGTTCATGTAGGACTCAGCCCGGGACACCATCTGGTCCAATTGATGCTGTGTTTTTTGCTTTGGAGAGGGCGGCTCTTACCTGAGCATCAGAGATGTCAGGGGGGCAGCACTCTGCTGGGATAGATATTTGCCCTTTTGGTGGGGGGGGGAGTTTGAGCTGAACCTGTCAGCTAGGATGTTGGCAATGTCTGTGGGTTCGGTGTATTTTTTGTCATTTTGGACTAATTCTGAGCATATCTGGGAATTCCCACCCAGGTTCCTAACATAACTAAAGAAAGCCTTGTGATTATCCTTAGTGTCCTGTGCAATTTTTCTCTGGAAGCTGGCCTTAGACAATTTTATGAGTGCCCGTAGTTTTTTGCTAACACTGATCAGAGATGCCTTCCCTTTTTGGGATTTTGCTCTATCATGTAGTAGCTTCCTCCTTCTATTGTATAGTTTGTTTATGGCTGGGGTCCACCAGACAGGACGTCTGCCTTTGGAGGATTGGCTCTTGGTTTTATTTGGGATTGCATGATCCTTGCATTCCTGAAGGTGTTCATAGAATGCATTTATAAAGGATTCTGCGGTCTGGGCCGTGTTTTCCACAGGCCCGGGGGCTTTGAAAGATTCCACCTCGGTTTTGAGGAGTGTGAAATTTGCTTTAGAGAAGTTTTTCACTGTGGTTTTCTGGGCAGGGGGTGGGGTCGGGATGTGAATATCTAGTGAGATTAGTTTATGGTCTGATCTTACCAGTGAGGGATACACTTCTGGTCTGGAGCATAGAGTCCCCATGTTGGTGATGATCAGGTCCAGTATGTTTTCCCCTTTTGTGGGAGTGGCAACAAGTTGTTCCATAGCATTTGAGTTTATAAATTCTAGGATCCTTTGAGCTAGGGTGTTGGAGCTAGAGTAATGTTCCCAGTCTATGTTTGGGTAGTTGAAGTCGCCCAATATAATGATGTTTGGAGAGACCTTCATATTATCCAGTGTTCTCAATAAGGCCGAGTGGGGTTCCTGGGTTTGGGAGGGTGATCTGTAGCAGGCTATAAACTGGAAGACAATTTTTCCCACTGTTAGTTGCACATGGATAGTCTCTGATGCTTCGTGCTGTGCCACCAACCTGGAGGTGTGGGTATCTTTGACGAATATTGATACTCCCCCTCCTTTTCTGGTTCGGTCCAAGTTTTGGGGCCAAAAAACATGGTATGTGGTATAACCTGGTAGTGTTGGGGTGCTCTCGGGAGCCTTGAACCAGGTTTCTGTTACTGCACAGATATCGATGTTCTCCATGCTAAGGAGAGTTTCGAGTGCATGCATCTTGAGGTTTAGACTTCTGGCATTGAGTAGCATTACTCTTAGTTTCTTATCCCTTGTGATACCTATGGAGGTGGGTTTGTCTTTTGAGTCTTGCTTAAAAAAGGCACTATGGGGGTAGCAAGAGCCTTTGCCAATATCTGAAAGCCCAGGGGTGACAGGTGCAAGCCGTCCCTAGCAAAGCATCGTGGCTTGTCGAGCATGTCATCCCAGTCAGACAGGCATTGGATCCCCTTTGAATGACACCAATACTTAAGCCAGTTGTTGAAATTGATCATCTTGTCTTCATATTGTTGCATCATTCTTGGTGAGGGTAAGATGCTACTCAAGGTCAGGGTCATACCGGCCTGGGCTACATGTTCAGAGAGCTCCTCTATGTCTCTTTTCATGTAGTCCAGGGAGGTACATCTCAGGTCATTCACACCAGCATGGACAATGACTGAATCATATTTGTACTTGCCTTGGAGTGACCTGAGTGCTTGTGTTATGTGGCGGATCCTAGCGCCCGACAGGCAGCTCACCGTGACCTTCTCCTTGTTCAGCCTGGTGAGCGGGACGTCAGTGTGCCTGATGACAGAGTCACCTATTACAAGTGTATCAAGTGTGTTGTTTAGCCTTAAGGGCTGTGACTGTTCGGCACATTGGCTTTGTGAGCTATGTATTGCACGTGTTTTGTTTTGGGGTAGCGGATGCTTGGGTGTCTGCTTTGGAGGTCTCTGCTGCTTAGGCAGATTTTTATTTAGAGCCTCCGAGTATGTTTTTGTGTGTTTATGTGTTTGTTTTGCTGTCGTGGTAGGTCTATGTAAGACTGGAATTGTACTGAGTGTGGTTTCCTTCTCCTCCTGACTGGTTACGCCAGTACTGAGTTGAGAGAGCTTAGCCTCCAGTTTGGCTATATGGTTGCATCTCTCACATGTGTTGGAATTTGTTGGGAGGAGGAGGGGGTTGTCTGTGTACATGAGGTAGTTGTAACATTGCCTCAAGATTCCCAGATTCACCAGCTGGACCGGAGAGGAGATTGACAACTGACCTTTGGACATGCTAGAATAGTATTGGGAATTCCTTTATAATTGAAAAAAGGGCCAATGGGGAACAAAGTACTCAAGGGGAGTTTGTGAGGGTGTAGTGCTTTTAATTTTTTAGTGCTGACTTATATAATTGCTTTAGTGAGCAAGTGCCAGGCTTTAGAGTGGGAATAGGGTGTTTATTATGAGAACTAGATCGGTTCTAAGGGAAAAAGTGAAAAGCAGACTTTGTGGAGCAGAGAATGGTTTAAACCCAATTAAGTGGTGCTGCCCAATGCTGCGCTATGTGCAAAATCGCGCAAAGCCACGCTAAAGCGGGTTTTATACAGGGGGACTTGAAAGAGCTTGAAATTGGCCCAAAACGGCCAATAGACTACCAGATTCTTGTGCTGGGAACACTCCTCCATGGATAGATAGGCTGCTCCAAGCTTCCCACTGCCACTGGTGAACAAAGAAGCCTCCCTTTATCCAAGAAAGGAAATGGGCAACACAGGAACTTTCCAAAAGTCCAGAACACAGCAAAGCATGTATTTGGACTACTCTAGGTCAGGAAAGACGGGAAACAAGGATAATTTTTTTTTTCGTTTTTGCAACAAACAGCAGGAAAATGCAATAAATATGTAACACAGGCTAGCGCACATGAGTGTGTATCCTCAACAGGTAAATGCAACAAACAGGACAAACTTTAAAAGTGCAGGTGCAGAAACAACGTTAAACAGTTTAAAACAGTTCAAGAAGCAGAAATACTTGCAGTTTAGCTAGATCGGACAGTCGCCCAGGTAGTAGCAGGAAAACAAACACTTTTATCAGGTTAGCAGTCGCTCTTTTAGCCTCTCTGCTGCTAGCACCACTCTGCAGGACTACAAGGAGCTTGGCTGAGTAGTAACAAGCGCAAAAACTGCGCCAAAGCGGGTTTTATACAGGGGGACTTGAAAGAGCTACAAATTGACCCAAAACAGCCAATAGACTACCAGATTCTTGTGCTGGGAACACTCCTCCAGGGATAGATAGGCTGCTCCAAACTCCCCACTAGTCTCTGGGATACATACCTGTCTCTCCAGCATGTCCAATTTATACCACAGGCTGTAGGTAGGTAGGTAGGTCTGTAGAATGGGTAATTCTGGCACTAGTTGTATTGTGAATATGCAAGGTGTCCACAGAGGGGTCTGACAATGCCCTGTATGGCAGGCATACATATCCCCTCCAAAGGCTGTAGGACACAGAATACAGGTACAGAGCCTTGACGTGTTCTGCATAGGACATTTTACATATGTCCTGTATTTGTTTACTGAGGAACCTCTGTGGATGTTCCACTTGTGGGATATGCCTGGTTAGGTACATAACAAGGGTGGAATTGCACTCAGTGATAGGCCTGATGAATGCAGAATAGAGTGGAACAATGAGTTCCTTGGACTTACACACCATACATTTGTATATAAGTTGATCAACATACAATGATTTCCTCAATACTGTAGACACGACAGTCAACGGCTAGATTACTACCTATGTATGTCCCTAAGTACCTGAGTATTGGGTCAGCTGTTAGAGGTGTGCTGCCAATATGACAGTTACCAGGGGTGGATGACAAAACATAGTATTGTGCATTTCTTGACATTTAGTGTTACTCCATGGCTCTGACTCCAGTTGTATGTCTGTGTCAGCCCCTCCTGGAAAACATTTGTGCCAGTATGGGATTCAATGATCGCTCCTAATTTGCAATCATCTGCGATTGTAGTCAGCCAGAGACCACTGTCAATGGCCTTGACTTCAGACAAGTAAATGCCTAAAAGGAGCGCTCCAAGAAATGATTCATGAAGGAGTCCAGTTGTGAGTAGCCTGTTTGTAGAGGTGGACTCCCCAGTGCTAACTTCCTGGGTCCTGTCTGTGAGGCCTTTGGCTATCCACTGACTGACAAACTAGTTTGTACCTAACCTCTTAAGTTTGTCAACAATACCTGAGGGAGGTATAGTGTCACATGCCTTGCAAGGCCATGGTAGGCAGTGTGAACCATTTTTCCCTCATTCATTGCTTTGGTTACCTTCTCAAATAGGTCCACCAGGTTGGGTAGACATGATCTGCCCTTGACAAAACAAAACTGGGTTTGGTCCAATGTCCACATGTGTACTACATCATTTCCACAGTGGTGACTACAGTGAAATAGTAATTCCAGAGGCTCTGAAAGGTCATGTTTCATGCTATTTAGAAGGCACACAGGGATATTGTCTGAGGCCACTGATGCAGTGTACTTGGTATTAGAAAGAGCATTAAGGTCCTGTTCCCTAGTGATACTAGGGGCACTTATATTTGATGGTATTTCCTGAGGGAAGGTTGAAGGGGAGAAAGGGGTAAATTCGGGACTCAATTTAACAGCCAGGAGGTTTGCTATATCTTCTGACTCATTCGACATGATTCCATTTTCAGTGGGATGTGCATACAATTGTGTCTTGCCTTTCAGGTTGTGGACATAGCTAAAGTATGCTTTGTGGTTGTCCTTGGCCTGGGATTGGAAACGTACCTCACATCTGGCTTTGGCAGACTTCATTTGTTATCTGATTGTTTCTGTTTACGTTGATAATCGTGCTTTTATCCTGCTGCGTACTGCACCTCCTACGGTTTTCCATGAGTGCCTTACTTTTGTTATTCAGCCTGCTGATTCTGTGATTTCACTAGGGTGGCTTGATTTGAGTTATTTCTGTACTTCTCTCTGGTGGGTACAGCTGCCTCCATGCAGTATTAACATGCTTGTACAGGGTTTATGTGAAAACTTCTTTATAGGCCGCAGTGTCCTCAGTGTTTATGGGGGCTTGAAATTTGGCCAGTTTATCACCTAATAGCTGGAGGTTAGCATTCGATTAGTTCCTGAATATTCCATTTCTACCTGGGGGTCCATCTTTTATTTTTACTTAAAAGAAGACCAATTCGTGTTTGGACCTTACCATAGAAGACATTAAGGCATGAGGTTGGACATGACTCACCCATATTGGTGAGGACCAGATCCAGTATGGTTGCACCCCTGTTTGGTGTATTGGCTATCCGGTCCAGAGAGTTTGTGTTCACAAAAGCCAGAAAACTCTGTGCCTGTATGTTTGTTGTTATATAGGATTCCCAGGTAATAGTGGAATAATGGATGTCACCCATGAATATAATATTGGGTTGGATGGTTAGTGTTTCGGTTTACGATTGTTTGTGCGAACAACATTCTGTCGGCTGCAATGTGCCGAAAATGAGAATGTCGAATGCACAAATATTTGTGCACCAGATAGTTGATGCCACTTATGTGAATGCACTACTGCATTTGCATAAGTGTAAGCCAACTATCTGCACGGAGATCGCGGTACAGTGGGGAGTGGAAATTCATCCACATCCCCACTGTAGTGCAACCTCGGAGTTAGAATATATAAGTAGGGGGTGGGGGGTGCAGGGGGGCTTGCACCCCTGAAAAAACATGATTTGTCATATAGGAGTTTGATTTACATCAGCTCCTATATGGTTATCACATGGTAGTTTCGACAACAATGTCGAGTCAAATGTGTCGAGCATTTGGTTCGACATTGTCAACGTTAGTTGTTTTTACTTTCGGTATTACTATTCATTTAGTTGAATGGAAAATGTTTTTCCGTTTGAATAAATAATAGTAAATCTAGTGTTTCTAATAATACATACTTGGTATGGGTGTCCTGGGTCACGATGGGGGGGCCTATAGCGTGCATGGAAGTAGTACTGGATTTTGCATATTGGGGATTGAACCTGGAGCAGCTCAAGTGCATTGATTAGCCTTAAAGTATCTTCAGTTTTGATGTACATAGAGACACCACCCCCTTTTGTCCCTGCCTGTGAATTAGTTGGTCTAAATGTGTGGAAGGCATAATAACCTTGCACTGTTGTTATGTTCTTCATGGCTTTGAGTCACGTGTCAGTGAGCACACAGACGTCTTCCAAGAGCTCAAATAAGTATCTCTAAGTTTAGTCTAGGGAGGTATGTCACAGGTCATGTACTCCTGCATTGGCTATGACTGAGTCATATCATAGGAGGTTACTAGGCTAATGGCCCTAGGGTCCTAACATTCCTAGCCAAGTTCTACCCTTATTTCTATGATCAGCACCAGTTGCCCCAATCCTAGAGGGACACAGCTGGAACCCCCGGGCTAAATTCGCGGTTACACATCCAATCGTCCACATTGCATTTGAAGAGGGCAAATGAGGTGCTATGTTTGACATGAAGTGGGAGTCCATTCCAAAGGTATGGTAACCTCTGGGAGACATATCTCACCCTCCAGCATGTTGTATTGCTGTCACATACCAGGTTAAGGTCTTTAGAATGAGTAACCCATGTACCATTTGATTTGTGAATATGCAGCATTTCCAATAAAGCATGGACAAACATTGCCTTATATGCAAGGCATAGATCACCTATGAATAGTATGTATGAAACAGGCTAAAGAGACAGTGATTTCAGATGATCCACATAGGACAGATGCTGAAGACCTTGAATTATCCTTGTGAGGAACCTTTGTGGTCTCTCCAAAATGCTGCAGGTGCTTGGAAAGGTATATACCAAAAAGGTCATTATATTCCATTATTGGCCTGATGAAGAGAGAGTACAGAGAGGTTATGACCATACTTATGAGTTGAGCTGGCAGTGCAGTGGTGCAGCGGTTAATGCTGTTGACTCACAGCAAGAGTTTTTCAGTTCAATTCTTGGCTGGGTTGTCTTATGTGTGGAGTCTGCATGTTATCCCTGTGTTTCCTCTGGGTACTCCAGTTTCTTCCCACATTTCCAAAGACATTAATTTGGAGCATTTCTCCCTGGCTCTCCTCTGAAAATAGGCCTTGTCCTAGTCAGACTTTCCCAGTCAACAAATGTTAATCTAAATAAATAAATACATAAAAATAAATGAACAGTATAGAATGCCCTTCTTACCATTGTGAAGACATGGTGATCAAAGCTAAGGTCACTATCAGCCTGTGTGCCCAGGTCTCTCACCAGTGACTGCATACTTAGGGTGTTGTTATTGATGTAGCAGTTATCAGGAACATTGCACATACCGAGAGGGATGATAATGCATTTTCTTGCACTGAGGTTAAGGCTATGACTTTGGCATCAATCATTGGTTTATGTAAAACCCTCTTGTACGATGTTGACATTGTTTGGAGATTCTATGAGTGCTCCCAGTTTGCAGTCATTAGCATACTTTGTCAGCCACAGACCTTTAGTTTTAGCTTGTACTTCAGAGAACTAGGTCCAAAACAGTACAGTTGCCAAGGCAGATCCCTGTGGAGCACCAATGGTTACAGGTCTGCTGTTTGAGGTGGATTCTCCTATTTTGACTATATGGGTTCTATAAGTGAGCCAGTTAATGACACATCTAACAATATAAGGGGTGATATCCTGATGAGTGAGTCTGTCAATGATGTCTGAGTGGGGGACAGTGTCAAACACTTTGGCTAAGTCTAGGTAGGCTGTATGTACATATTTCTCCTTGTCCAGGTTCTTGGTGACTGTCTCAAAGAAGTCCACCAGGTTTAATAGGCATTATCTCCCTTCGACAAATCCAGACTGCTTAGGAGGAAGTGTTTGGAGTTTACTTATATCTTTTTTGATGAGGTCCATATTGATTTGTTGCATGACCTTGCAGATGATAGCCAAGCTACAAGGTCTATAGTTACTGGGGTCAGTGGAAGCACCATCTTTGTGCAAGTGAATAATGGTAGCTATTTTCCATTCATATGGGACAAAGCCTGTGCTTAGACTATGATTGAAAAGAGTATCCACTGGTGTTGCTAATTCTTTTCGGAGCCCATGTAGGATGCAGCCTGGGATGTTATCGGTCCCATAGATGCTGTGTTTTTGGCCTTAGAGCGAGCATTTATGACTTACTCTTTAGAGATACAAGGTAGGGGACAGGTGGTAGGGATGTCATGGGGTACATGTGGTGGGAATGGGGGAGAGACATTTTCATAGAATCTGCCAGTTAACAGGTTAGCAATGTCCACAGGCTCACTATATATGGTATCATTAACTGCCAGTGTGACAGAAATGTGGCTTTGTCCTTTTAGGTAACAGATGTAACCTAACCCTCATAATTACTGCTTATAGTTTGCTTCACTTAACAGCTTCTCTTTACCCTATAATACCTCTCTTTACAATCCTCCTGTTCTCATACCTCCTATTTTATCTCTTTCCCACCTACCAGAAAAAAAGTTTAAACTTTGCTATTGTTAGCTTAAAATATTTACAGTATCTGCCTTCATACACCTTGACAGTTTTGCTTGTCTTTGTATCTTCATCAGTTTCTTGTATTTTTTTCTATGTATATTACTATCATTATGATATTGTTTAGTAATTTTAGTATTCTTACTTTCTGTTAATAATTTTGTCACTGCACTGGAGCTTTTCTCCTCGGATATCCACTGAAAAGGGTTTTTTTAGCTCAGTTGGAATAACCCAGTTAAATGTCAAATAAACAAATAAATAAAGAACGCCTTATGGTTGTCCTTATTTGAGGAATCTAATTTGGATTCATAGTTTTCTTTTGAGGACTTCACAAGATGTCTTATTGGCTTGTTTAAGCTGAGTAAGGAGTATTTCCAGTTTAGGGCCCACTCCCTCTTTCTCTTAGACAGCAATATCATCCTCTTATTGTAAAGCATATTAACAGCAGCTGTCCACCAGGCAGGTTTGCTCTTCCTTGTGGAGCTTATTTTGGCCCTATCAGGTACAGGTGAGTCAATGCAGTTATACAGGTATTTGTATAAAGCATTAGTGTAGAACTTGGCATAGTTGCCAGTTCCATCTGAGGGGGGAGGTGCAGTACAGCTATTTATAGCATCCCATAAGAGGTAATTAAGTGCTTTGGAGAAGAGTTTCACTTTTTTTTTCTGTTTTGAGAATGGTGGTGTGCTAGTTACTTCCAATGAGAGTGATTTGTGGTCAGATCTCACTAGGGAAGACCTCACAGTGGGGGGCTAGCTTGCCCCCCCCCATATTGGTATGTTGGCACCCATTGTGGGGGTGTCAACCAGCATGTACAGTGCATTGCAGTTAACAAAGTTGCAGAACCTTAGGGAAAGTGAGTTACAGTACAAGCAATTTACCCGGACAATGGATGGGTAGTTAACGTCACCCAAAGTCAGTATGTATCTTCATAGGTTCATAGGTTCATACTAGGCTATCTGCCCTAGGGCATTTATAAGCCTAGCCAGAATGTGTTTGGCTTTCGCCACCCATTTTAAATTTATTTTGCTATGCCCTTTTTCGAGGTTAGTATACTATGCCTCTATCTAACAGTGACACAGAAGTGATACCCGGGGTAAACCTATGATCTCCCATCCACTCATCAAGATTCCTCTTGAAGAGAGTCAATGAGGGACTCTGCCTAACCTGGACTGGGATTTTATTCCAAAGTGAAGGGAGCCTCTGGGTTATGAATCTGTCCCTCCAGCATGTCCTATTTATTTCAGTGCTGAGGTTCAAGTCTCTCGAGCGTAGCTCGATGGGATTTGGATTTTCTGAGGTGCAGCATGTCCATTAATTCCGGGTTGGACATGGCTTTATACGTCAGGCACAGATCTCCTCTGAACAGGCGGTATGCCACTGAGTAGAGCTGGAGTTTCTTTAACCGGGCAGCATATGGCATCTGTTTGAGCCCTTTGATCCTTTTGGTGAGGTACTTTTGGGGTCTTTCCAGTTGCTGCAGGTGTCTGGTAAGGTACATCCCAAAAGGGGCATTGTAATCAATTATGGGCCTGATGAGGGATGAGTAAAGAGGCACGATGACCTCCCCTGATCTAGATGTGAATCCCTTCATGATTAGGTGGGCTATATAAAATGTTTTTCTAACCACTTTGGCCACGTGGTTGTCAAATGAGAGTTTGCTATCAACTTAGGTCCCCAGGTCCCTAATTACTTCTTCTGTACTTAATGGATTTCCACCTATGTGGTAATTTGTGGGCACTTTGTTTATGCCAAAGGGGATGACTATACACATTTTGGCATTTAGCTTGAGGCCATGGCTCTGGCACCAGTTGTCTGTTTCTATGAGGCCCTTTTGGAGGATGCTTGTGTCGGCTGGAGAGTTGATTATGGCACCCAGTTTGCAGTCATCTGCGAACTTGGTCAGCCACAGTCCTTCCGTGTTGGCATGTACCTCCGAGAAATATATACCGAACAAGAGAGGTCCCAGGACTGAGCCTTGTGGGACACCACTTGTAACTGGTTTGGAGTCTGACATGGCTCCAGCAATTCTAACCATGTGGGTTCTGTCCTTGAGCCAGTTTGCAATCCATCTAGTGACATAGTGGTTTATATTTAAGCTGGTGAGCTTATCTATAATGCCAGTGGGGTATTGTATCGAAGGCTTTTGCGAGGTCCAGGTAGGCTGTGTGGACCACCTTCCCTCGTCAATGGCCTTGGTGACTGTTTCAAAGAAATCAACCAGGTTTAAGAGGCAGGATCTGCCCTTAACAAAGCCGAACTGGGTAGGATCCAGTGTTTGTAGGTCCCCAATATCTTTATTTATGAGGTCCATGATGATCCTTTCCATAGCTTTGCAGACCAAGCTAGTCAGGCTTATGGGGCGATAGTTTCCAGGATCCGTTGAGGCACCACCTTTATGGAGAGGGACCACTGTTGCTGTACGCCACTCTTTGGGCACATATCCTGTAGTAAGGCTGAGATTGAACAGTAGTTTTATGTTTGGGTTTAGCTCTTCTTTGAGTTCATGTAGGACGCAGCCCGGGACACCATCTGGTCCCATTGATGCTGTGTTTTTTGCTTTGGAGAGGACGGCTCTTACCTGAGCATCTGAGATGTCAGGGGGGCAGCACTCTGCTGGGATAGATATTTGCCCTTTTGTTGGGGGGGGGGGGAGTTTGCGCTGAACCTGTCAGCTAGGATGTTGGCAATGTCTGTGGCTTCGGTGTATTTTTTGTCATTTTGGACTAATTCTGAGCATATCTGGGAATTACCACCCAGGTTCCTAACATAACTAAAGAAAGCCTTGTGATTATCCTAAGTGTCCTGTGCAATTTTTCTTTTGAAGCTGGCCTTAGACAATTTTATGTGTGCCCGTAGTTTTTTGCTAATACTGATCAGTGATGCCTTCCCTTTTTGGGATTTTGCTTTATCATTTAGTAGCTTCCTCCTTCTATTGTATAGTTTGTTTATGGCTGGGGTCCACCAGACAGGACGTCTGCCTTTGGAGGATTGGGTCTTGGTTTTATTTGGGATTGCATGATCCATGCATTCCTGAAGGTGTTCATAGAATGCGTTTATAAAGGATTCTGCGGTCTGGGCTGTATTTTCCACAGGCCCGGGGGCTTTGAAGGATTCCACCTCAGTTTTGAGGAGTGTAAAATTTGCTTTAGAGAAGTTTTTCACTGTGGTTTTCTGGGCAGGGGGTGGGGTCGGGATGTGAATATCCAGTGAGATTAGTTTATGGTCTGATCTTACCAGTGAGGGATACACTTCTGGTCTGGAGCATAGAGTCCCCATGTTGGTGATGATCAGGTCCAGTATGTTTTCCCCTCTTGTGGGAGTGGTAACAAGTTGTTTCATAGCATTTGAGTTTATAAATTCTAGGAATCTTTGGGCTAGGGTGTTGGAGCTAGAGTAATGCTCCCAGTCTATGTTTGGGTAGTTGAAGTCACCCAAAATAATGGTATTTGGAGAGACCTTCATATTTTCCAGTGTTCTCAGGAAGGCCGAGTGGGGTTCCTGGTTTTGGGAGGGTGGTCTGCAGCAAGCTATAAACTGGAAGGCAGTTTTACCCACTGCTAGTTGCACATGGATAGTCTCTGATGCTTCGTGCTTTGCCACCAACCTGGAGGTGTGGGTATCTTTGATGAATATCGATACTCCCCCTCCTTTTGGGGTTCGGTCCAAGTTTTAGGGCCGAAAAGCATGGTATGAGGTATAACCTGGTAGTGCTGGGGTGCTCTCGGGAGCCCTGAACCAGGTTTCTGTTACTGCACAGATATCGATGTTCTCCATGCTAAGGAGAGTTTCGAGTGCATGCATCTTGAGGTTTAGACTTCTGGCGTTGAGTAGCATTACTCTTAGTTTCTTATCCCTTGTGATACCTATGGAGGTGGGTTTGTCTTTTGAGCCTTGCCAAAAAAGGCACTATGGGGGTAGCAAGAGCCTTTGCCAATATCCGAAAGCCCAGGGGTGACAGGTGCAAGCCGTCCCTAGCGAAGCATCGTGGCTTGTCGAGCATATCATTCCAAGCTGACAGGCATTGGATCCCCTTTGAATGACACCAGTACTTAAGCCAATTGTTGAAATTGATCATCTTGTCTTCATATTGTGGCATCATTCTTGGTGAGGGTAAGATGCTATTCAAGGTCAGGGTCATACCGGCCTGGGCTACATGCTCAGAGAGCTCCTTTATGTCTCTTCATGTAGTCCAGGGAGGTACGTCTCAGGTCATTCACACCAGCATGGACAATGACTGAGTCATATTTGTACTTGCCTTGGAGGGACCTGAGTGCTTGTGTTATGTGGCGGATCCTAGCACCCGACAGGCTGCTCACCGTGACCCTCTCCTTGTTCAGCCTGGTGAGCGGGACGTCAGTGTGCCTGACGATAGAGTCACCTATTACAAGTGTATCAGGTGTGTTGTTTAGTCTTAAGGGCTGTGACTGTTTGGCACACTGGCTTTGTGAGATATGTGTTGCACGTGTTTTGTTTTGGGGTAGCGGCTGCTTGGGTGTCTGCTTTGGAGGTCTCTGCTGCTTTGGCAGATCTTTATTTAGAGCCTCCGAGTATGTTTTTGTGTGATTATGTGTTTGGTTTGCTGTCATGGTAGGTCTATGTAAGACTGGAATTGTAGTGAGTATGGTTTCCTTCTCCTCCTGACTGGTTATGCCAGTACTGAGTTGAGAGCTCAGCCTCCAGTTTGGCTATATGGTTGCATCTCTCACATGTGTTGGAATTTGTTGGGAGGAGGAGAGGGTTGTCTGTGTACATGAGGCAGTTGTAACATTGCCTCAAGATTCCCAGATTCACCAGCTGGACCGGAGAGGAGATTGACAACTGACCTTTGGACATGCTAGAATAATATTGGGAATTCCTTAATAATTGAAAACCAGGGCCAGTGGGGAGTGAGGGTGTAGTGCTTTTAATTTTTAGTGCTGACTTATATAATTGCTTTAGTGAGCAAGTGCCAGGTAACTTAAGTGCAATGTGTTACAGGTAACTTAAATGCAAAAACGACAAACAGTAACTTTCTTTCAAGTGAAACAAGGAAATAAGTACAGTAAGCAATGCAGATATCACTAGTGAGCCACAGAAGCGCTGAGAAGCCGCGTATTAGGTGGAATTAGCGTTCCAGGGAAATAAAAAGCAAACAAACAACAAGCATATAAACAAAGCTATATTCAGCAGGCCTGGATCTAGTCTATGCTACAGCAAACAAGGTGTACCAATTTCAGTAAGATACAGTTCAAATATTCAGGCACTATAAACCTTTAACCAGAAATTCCCAGCTCAGAAGGGTAGAGTCCAGCCTCTTCTCCCACAAGAGTGCAGACCACAAACCTTCTTAATGTAAAATAACTGGCCTGAAGCCCAAGTGCCTAAACCAGAACTAATACACTTTAAGAATAACAGACACTGGGCTCTCAATCAGCAGTTCCCAACTTAGAAGGATGAAAGCTACCTGTCCTGCCACCACAGTGCATGCCACAAACCTTCCTAATGTAAAACAACTGGTCTGAAGTCCAAGTGCTTAATCCAAAAGACTTAGAATGACAGCTAAACTTTAATCAAGTTACTACCAAGCAGTAATAAATACAATTGAATACTTTAGAGAATGCCTGGATTAGTGCTCAAGTTACACAAACAAAGCTAGATCCAGCAGGCCCGAATCCAGTCTATGCCACAGCAAACAAGGCGCACCAACTTCAGTAAGAAGCAATTCAGATATGCATGCACTATAAGCCTTCAATCAGAAATTCCCAGCTCAGAAGTGCAGAGTCCAGCCTCTCCTCCCACAAGAGTGCAGACCACGAACCCTCTTAATGTAAAATAACTGGCCTGAAAGCCTAAGTGCTTAAACCAGAATTAATACACTTTTAGAATAACAGACACTGAGCCCTCAATCAGCAGTTCCCAACCTAGAAGGATGTAAGCTACCTGTTCTGCCACTACAGTGCAGACCACAAACCCTCTCAGTGCAAAACAACTGGTCCGAAGCCCAAGTGTTTAAACCAGAAAGCCTAGAATGAATTACACTAAGCAGTAATAAATACAATTGAGTACTTTTAAGATGATGCAAAAGTAAAAAAAAGTAGGTAGAAACACAAGTACAGTAAAAGCAGATTAAATTTTTTTTTTTTTTTTTTTTTTTTTTCTGAACAAGTGCTGAGATCAAGGAAACAGATTTGAGTGCTGAAACCAGAAAACTGGCCAGTTATAGGGAAAAAAAAACTAAGCTAGAAGGCTTCCCTCCAACACAGAAGGGCTTGGGGGCTCAAAAGCCTACAAATAGTCTATACCACTTAACAGGAAAGGCAGGAAACAAGCTTAAATTTTTTTTTTTTCTGTTTCCCAGATGCTCTCTTTGTACACAGTAGGAGTGCCTGAAATCAGAATATGATCTCACTGCACTCAGTTGAGTGAGCAAATGAGATGGGCCCAGAAGGAGTATCCAAACACAAATTTACAAGAGGGGCGGGCAGCTGCAAGGCCACTAAGATTAACACCAAAACCAAAACCAAAACAAAAACAGGGAGGGTGGGTGGGACAAACTGAAGAGCAGAGTGAAAAGTTCCAGTTCAGCTAAATATTCTTTCCACACAGTTAAAATCAATTTAAATACTGTATTTTTTGAAAAAAAAAAGCAGATAAAGGTACTTAAATTCTCTTATACGTCCAGTTGAATATAGCAAGTTGTTAGCCGGCCAAAGCTGAGGTTTTTAAGCAGAAAATATTTCACACTGTACCACTTAAATAGGCAAGGACAGGAAATCAAAGAATGTGACTACCCCCACACCTGTAATTACTAGCAAATAACAAAATTCAGCAAACACTGACTAACTACCAGTTCAGCTAATATTTCTTCCACACTGAAGAGCAGAGTGAAAAGTTCCAGTTCAGCTAAATATTCTTTCCACACAGTTAAAATCAATTTAAATACTGTATTTTTTGAAAAAAAAAGCAGATAAAGGTACTTAAATTCTCTTATACGTCCAGTTGAATATAGCAAGTTGTTAGCCGGCCAAAGCTGAGGTTTTTAAGCAGAAAATATTTCACACTGTACCACTTAAATAGGCAAGGACAGGAAATCAAAGAATGTGACTACCCCACACCTGTAATTACTAGCAAATAACAAAATTCAGCAAACACTGACTAACTACCAGTTCAGCTAATATTTCTTCCACACTGAAGAGCAGAGTGAAAAGTTCCAGTTCAGCTAAATATTCTTTCCACACAGTTAAAATCAATTTAAATACTGTATTTTTTTTAAAAAAAAGCAGATGAAGGTACTTAAATTCTCTTATACGTCCAGTTGAATATAGCAAGTTGTTAACCGGCCAAAGCTGAGGTTTTTAAGCAGAAAATATTTCACACTGTACCACTTAAATAGGCAAGGACAGGAAATCAAAGAATGTGACTACCCCCACACATGTAATTACTAGCAAATAACAAAATTCAGCAAACACTGACTAACTACCAGTTCAGCTAATATTTCTTCCACACTGAAGAGCAGAGTGAAAAGTTCCAGTTCAGCTAAATATTCTTTCCACACAGTTAAAATCAATTTAAATACTGTATTTTTTGAAAAAAAAGCAGATAAAGGTACTTAAATTCTCTTATACGTCCAGTTGAATATAGCAAGTTGTTAGCCGGCCAAAGCTGAGGTTTGTAAGCAGAAAATATTTCACACTGTACCACTTAAATAGGCAAGGACAGGAAATCAAAGAATGTGACTACCCCCACACCTGTAATTACTAGCAAATAACAAAATTCAGCAAACACTGACTAACTACCAGTTCAGCTAATATTTCTTCCACACTGAAGAGCAGAGTGAAAAGTTCCAGTTCAGCTAAATATTCTTTTTTGAAAATAGCAGATAAAGGTACTTAAATTCTCTTATACGTCCAGTTGAATATAGCAAGTTGTTAGCCGGCCAAAGCTGAGGTTTTAAGCAGAAAATATTTCACACTGTATGACTTAAATAGGCAAGGACAGAAAATCAAAGAATGTGACTAAAATCAATTTAAATACTGTATTTTTTTAAAAAAAAAATAAAGGTACTTAAATTCTCTTATCTTCCAGTTGAATATAGCAAGTTGTTAGCCCCAAAAGATGAGGTTTGTAGCAAAAAAAATTTTCACACTGTACCACTTAAACAGGCAAGGACAGGAAATCAAAATGTGACTCTACCCCCACACCTGTAATTACTAGCAAATAACAAAATTCAGCAAACACTGACTAACTACCAGTTCAGCTAATATTTCTTCCACACTGAAGAGCAGAGTGAAAAGTTCCAGTTCAGCTAAATATTCTTTCCACACAGTTAAAATCAATTTAAATACTGTATTTTTGAAAAAAAAGCAGATAAAGGTATAAATTCTCTTATACGTCCAGTTGAATATAGCAAGTTGTTAGCCGCCAAAGCTGAGGTTTTTAGCAGAAAATATTTCACACTGTACCACTTAAATAGGCAAGGACAGGAAATCAAAGAATGTGACTACCCCCACACCTGTAATTACTAGCAAATAACAAAATTCAGCAAACACTGACTAACTACCAGTTCAGCTAATATTTCTTCCACACTGAAGAGCAGAGTGAAAAGTTCCAGTTCAGCTAAATATTCTTTCCACACAGTTAAAATCAATTTAAATACTGTATTTTTTTGAAAAAAAGCAGATAAAGGTACTTAAATTCTCTTATATGTCCAGTTGAATATAGCAAGTTGTTAGCCGGCCAAAGCTGAGGTTTTAAGAAGAAAATATTTCACACTGTACCACTTAAATAGGCAAGGACAGGAAATCAAAGAATGTGACTACCCCCACACCTCTAATTACTAGCAAATAACAAAATTCAGCAAACACTGACTAACTACCAGTTCAGCTAATATTTCTTCCACACTGAAGAGCAGAGTGAAAAGTTCCAGTTCAGCTAAATATTCTTTCCACACAGTTAAAATCAATTTAAATACTGTATTTTTGTCAAAAAAAAGCAGATAAAGGTACTTAAATTCTCTTATAAGTCCAGTTGAATGTAGCAAGTTGTTAGCCGGCCAAAGCTGAGGTTTTTAAGCAGAAAATATTTCACACTGTACCACTTAAATAGGCAAGGACAGGAAATCAAAGAATGTGACTACCCCACACCTGTAATTACTAGCAAATAACAAAATTCAGCAAACACTGACTAACTACCAGTTCAGCTAATATTTCTTCCACACTGAAGAGCAGAGTGAAAAGTTCCAGTTCAGCTAAATATTCTTTCCACACAGTTAAAATCAATTTAAATACTGTATTTTTTGAAAACAAAAGCAGATAAAGGTACTTAAATTCTCTTATACATCCAGTTGAATATAGCAAGTTGTTAGCCGGCCAAAGCTGAGGTTTTTAAGCAGAAAATATTTCACACTGTACCACTTAAATAGGCAAGGACAAGAAATCAAAGAATGTGACTACCCCCACACCTGTAATTACTAGCAAATAACAAAATTCAGCAAACACTGACTAACTACCAGTTCAGCTAATATTTCTTCCACACTGAAGAGCAGAGTGAAAAGTTCCAGTTCAGCTAAATATTCTTTCCACACAGTTAAAATCAATTTAAATACTGTATTTTTTTGAAAAAAAAAGCAGATAAAGGTACTTAAATTCTCTTATACGTCCAGTTGAATATAGCAAGTTGTTAGCCGGCCAAAGCTGAGGTTTTTAAGCTCTAATCTTGATACTCAAGTAGATCCAAATAGGCAGAGTGGTTGTCCTGATTCACAGAGAGGGTCCGGTAGCTGGCAATGATTTGAATAAGTGTCCTACCAACATTTAATTGCACCTGAAGTATGTTCAGGGAATCCTACTGTTTATCCAATTTGAATGTGTATTTATCTGTAATGAATATCGACACACTGCATCCTTTAGTTTCAAGCCTTCAGTTTGTGGTATGAATGTGTGGAAGGAGGTGTAACCCTATATGACTGGAGTGCTCTACACAGCCATAAGCTAGGTCTCCGTGACTGCAAAGATGTCTGCATCTTCCAAGGTGAAGACAACTACCAGTGTCTGCAGTTTTGTGTTGAGACTCCTAGTGTTTAGCAGCATAACCTTCAGGTGGTTTTTAGATGGGGTTTTTATGTTGGGAATTTTGTCCTTGATACACTGCCTAAAAAAGGCACTACGAAGGTGGCAAGAGCCTTAGCAAGTAACCAAAATCCCAGGGATGACAGATGACAACCATCTCTGGCAAAACATTGAGGTATTCCAATCATGTCATCCCAGGCTGACAGATAGTGGATCCCCTTAGAATGACACCAGAAGCTAAGCCAGTTATTGAAGTCAATTATTTTCTGTTTGTACTGAGGCATCACCCTAAGTGAAGGTAAAATGCTGCTTAAGGCAATAGGAATACAAACCCACTACAGAAGGACACATTTTATATAATGTTTATAAGATGAACTTTATTCAACAAGGTTATAGTAAGGAATTCTACCTGCAGTGTACCAATGCAGTCCTCAGACATTAGTAGACATTGTTATTTATTTATTTATTTACATTTGTTTACCAGGTAGTGTACAACTGGGCCAGGATCCCATTTTTAGCGGAGACCTGGGGAGAGAAGCTCCAACAAGTAATTAACGGAGAAACAGCAGTGGACAAATGCAGTAGAGTATCATATAGTGTGTACAAATACAGAAATATTTGATTAAAAGTTACAATGAGTACAAGGAGACTAGTTCATAGTATATCATCGAGTACACAAATCTTGAAAACAAACAGACAAGTAATAACTGCCTCATTGGAGAACATACGTTGGTATGTATGTTGGTGGTATTTTGTTGTATAAATGCATTAGTCACAAATATATTGTTTTTTTAAAGGAGCACTGCATATATCAAAAACATATACTAAGAATGTTCTGTTGGTTAAGTATGCTTACCATAACCACATTTCCATCCCACACATTAATAAATATAACCCATATAGATGCTAATCTGTATTTTTAACCAAAAGCTATGATTATAAAAGTCAGCACAACAGTTTAAACCTGAATTTCTTAAGTAGTGCACTCTGAAAAGTGGTTAGCTATTTATTCCACAATATAGCAGCCTCAGTCTTGAATATCAAGTTATTTATCACAATCTGAAAGTTTGTGTTGCTGAAACAACAACTAAATCCTCACTAATTACAAATACAAATTTCTTAAATAGACTGTAAGGTGTAGTATGTGAAGTTAAATTACTGGGTAATAAAAATGCACTGCCAAAGCAGTACCTACCAGAGAGCACACCTAGCTGCATGGCACACCCTTCCTTCAACACACAGAAGTTCACAGTTAGAGAAGTTTTAACAAAACTCATACTTTCAAAGATCCAGTGTGTACTTAGCCCATAAAATATGCTGTTCATGCACCACTGAATCATAAGATCATAGGAGAATGCTAGACTAACAACACTAAAGGGCCTTTTTAAGCCTAGCTATGCTTCCCAGAAAAATTAGAAAGGTATTGGTCCTTTAATTAATGTGTGTGTGCGGGGGCATATAAACTTGGGCATGAGTGGTTGAACATTTACAGCAGACCTGGGGTCAAATGTATGATTTCTCATCTACTGATCCATGCTGAATATGAATAAGTGCAGGAAGAACTTTATTCACATGGATGACAATCCTGTTCTAGAGAAGGTGTAGCCTCTGAGACACATACCTGTCCCTCCAGCATGCTTTATTAATGTTTCACATGAGGTTTATGTCCCTGGATTGTGTCTTTCTGAAGCTATTTGTTTTGTAGATGTGCAAGAGGTCCTTTAATGTTGGATCAGATGGTGCTGCTTAGGTCAGGTATTGGTCATCTCTCAGCAGCTCTAAGAGACTGAGTATAAGGACAAGGCTTTCAAGTGGTCTTCACAGGATTTCTTTTCTAAACCATGTATTATTTCTGTGAGGAATTGCTGTGGACACTTCAGTTGTTGCATACGCCTGGATAGTCACATGTAGAATCGGGAATTGTACTCAATTATCAATCTTATAAATTATGGACCAATGACATATTTGGACCTGGATGCCATACCTTGCTTATAAGTATTTAACCACAGAATGATTTCATTACTGCTCTAAACACATTTAGGTAAAATTCTAAGTCACTGTTTACATGCATTCTCAAATCCCTTTTACTGGGTCTTCTGTTAAGGATGTATTACCAATGAAGTAATTTATGGAGGTGGCTGTCATAATGACAGGTACATTATACATTTCTTGGCATTGAATTTATGACCATAACTATGGCACCAGTTATTAATCTGAGTCAGACATTCTTAGAGGATATTTGTTTTTCAGGGGGATTCAATGACTACACCTAATTTGCAGTCACCAGCAAACTTGGTCAGCCAAAGGCCTTTGATGTTAGCCTTGACTTCAGAGAATTAGATGCCAAACAAGACTGGCCCCAGCACTGAGTCATGAGGCACTCTGCTAATAACCAGCCTTTCTGTGTATAAAGACTCCCCATTTTTACTTCTTTAGTCTTGTCTGTGAGACAGTCAACTATCCATTGGGTAATCTATGGGTTAATATTTAATTCAGTGAATAGTTTTTAATTTCCAAGTTGGGTATAGTATCAAAAGTTTTGGCCAGGATGAAGTTGGGTTGAAGTAAGCAGTGTGCACTATCTTACCCTCAACGAGTGATTTGCTGACCTTCTTAAAAAATCCACCAGACTGGGTAGGGTGAACTGCCCATGACAAAACCAAGCTAAGATGAATCGTGTGTGTGCTGGTTTCCCTTGTTGTCATTTAACATACCCATGATTATTTCTGTGGGTTTACATATTGGATTAGTAAGACTTATGGGCTGATAGTTGACCCTCCTTTGTGCAATGGGATAACCACTGCACTCCACCATTCCTTTCGCATGAAGCCAGTTTGCAGACTGTGGTTAAATAATGATTCTGATGTACCTGATAGTTTGTGTTTCATGCTGTTATGGTGAGATCCTGGGATATTATCAGGAAAGTGCCTTGAAGACCTGATGCCTACTGATAGCTGGGAGAGTCATGGCAATGCTGGCCAGTAGATTTGTTATATCTTCCAGGTAAGCAGAGGTGTCTCCATTTACAGTTAATTCAGTACTCTGTTGTGAATTACCTTTGAGGTTAGGGACCTTGCTGGACATTACACCTCCTAATTTTCACCACAATTTTCTTTCTTTTCTTGCACAACCTATAGGTG
This sequence comes from Protopterus annectens, assembly GCF_019279795.1. Taxonomy (NCBI): domain Eukaryota; kingdom Metazoa; phylum Chordata; order Ceratodontiformes; family Protopteridae; genus Protopterus; species Protopterus annectens. Next base: position 1,027,938,440 of record NC_056726.1, on the reverse strand, counting down.
TTTGGATTCCACCAGAGTAGCGTAAGTTTTGAGTTATTCCTTGTTTGTTACATATGGGTTCACCTGCTTCCATCCAGCGGTCAATATTAATTATTCAGGGTTTCCATGAAAAATTCTGCATAGGTAGTAGTGTCCTCAGGGGTGGAGTGGCTTGGAATATTGCAAAGGAGTCACTTAATAATAGAAAGTTTGTCTTGGAATAATTTCTAGAAGTTCTAGTGCTACCTGGGGTTCCACAATTTATTTTTATTTCAAAAGAGAGCTTTATGGTCCAAACTGACCAGTGAGGACAATACATTAGGAATGATGCAATACACCCCCCCCCCCATCTTTCTAAGGAACAGGTCAAGGATGTTTGTGCACCTAGTAGTCTATGGTATGTGTGTTTACAAATTCCAGGAGTCTCTGGGCATCTGTAGTAAGGGTCATGCATGATTCCCTGTCAAGTAGTTAAATTGTCCATGAATATGGTGTTGAGTTGAATAGAAAGTGTCTTTAGTACATTTAAGTATGTGTTATGGCTTTCCTGAGTCATGAAGGGGGACCTTCAGTTTACAGAGAGACACTATTGGATATACCTATGGTAATTTGGATGTGGAGAGGCTTAAGTGCATAGTACTGATTAGTCAGTCTTGAGCTGTGTGTTTTTGATGTACATTTAAACCAAGTCTCAGTTAGTGCACAAACATCCACATTCACCTGTTTAAGGAGAGCCTGCAGGTGGTAGTGATTCTTGTTTACACTCCTGTCGTTAAAGAGTAATACCTTTAGATTTTCTTGTGTTAGTTTTACTGTCTTGCAAGGTTTGTTAGACTGGCACATCTAAAAAGACACCATTGAGGACTGGAAGGTTTTAACCAATATTTGAAAGGCTAAAGGGCAAAGCAGTATAGTCTGTCTACTATATCCTCCCAGCAGACAGATATAGGTTCATATTATACCCTTTTTGAATGACACCAGAAACGAAATCTGTTGTTAAAGTCAGTTATCTTGTTTTTGTATTGTGGCATCATCCTTGGAGAAGGTAAGAAGTTACTTAATGCTAGCCTGATACCACCTTTGGACACATAATTTAAGAGCTCCATCATGGCTGTGTTTAAATAGTCCAGGGAGATATGTCTCAGGCCATTTACACCTTCAAGGACTGTGACTGATACATACTGGTACTTATGCTTCAGCAACCTGAGTGCATGTATTATTTGTCAGATCCTGGCCCCTGACAGGCAACTGACCATGATTCTCTCCTTACTCAGCTGGGTGAGTGGGACTTTTATGTGTCTTAAAATAGAAACCCCGATGACTCAGCTATTGTGTTATGTGGCTGTTTGACTTATGACCTTAGAGGTTGAGATGCCATGAGATGTAACTGTATGTGTTGTAGTGGGTGGTGTTTTGGTAGAGTAGAGTTTTGGGGTCTATATTAGATTGTTGAAATGGCATTACAGCAAATGCCGTTTCACTGACACATCCACAGCGAAATACCTAAACAGCGAAACCCCAGGTCAGCATTTTTTTTCTTATGGATCCATGACGTTGCCCTTTACCCCACTGTAGTGCGATCCTGGAGTTGGTATATTTAGTTAGGGGGGGTGGGGGGGTGGGGGGCTATTGGGGGGTGTGGGGGTGAACCCCCCCACCTTTGAAATGTTTTAAGTGGTGTGTTGTTTATTGCTGGTCTACAGATTTTTTTCCCTAGGCAAAAAATCGGTGACCTGGGGTTTTGCTGTTTAGGTATTCCGTGTGGATATGTTGGTGAAACGGCAGTTGCTGTAATGTTGTTTTGACAATATAATAGAGACCCCAGGTTTAAGGGTGATGATGATGGTTATTTTGGGTGCATAGTTTAGGAGGCCTTTGGGGTTTAGGAAGTCTACAGTTAAGTACCTCAGTATATGTGGGTCTATGTGTCTGACACAAAGTATGTGTGTTTTTGACAAACTGTTTGGTATTATGAGTTCTTGTATGTGAGATCCTTGCCTTTAGTTATATTGTGTAACTGCATCTCTCACATACTGTCTTGGTTTGTTTACGAATTAGGTGGTGGTCAATAATCATGGGACAATTGATGCATTGCCTCAAGATGCTAATATCCACAAATCTGGCTGCAGAGATAGTAAGAACATGTATATCCATAGCTCTAGATCTTTTTTACATGATCGTTAGCAGATGAAACAAGAGAGTTATAGAGAGGATTAGCTTGGGTGCTACATGACTATACATTTCTAAGACCAAATTAATGGAAAGGTGTTCATTGATGCCCAAATTAGTTGAAATAAAGTAATACATACATACATACAAATGTTAAAAGCACGGGCATTAAAGCCCTTCTAGCTTGCCAATATGCCAAAACACTTGTTTCCATACTAAATGTCCAGACTGCTCTTAAAAATATCTAAACTAGTACTTGCTTTAATGTAATTTGGTAGTCTGTTCCAAGCATCAGCTAGTCTGTCAGAGAACCAATTAGTGCACTTCTCATTCATATAGAATATTCTACATAGGTTATCTGACGATTATCTAGTACTTTTTGATAACCCCAAACATTCCCAGAGGTAGTTGTCCCTAAATGCCCTATATACCTGAATAAGATCTCCTCTTAAATATCTGTAAGAGACACTGTACAAGTTCAGATATTTTAGTCTTTCATAATAAGTTAGATTTTCACATCCATGGATGCCCTTAGTATATTTCTGCTGTACTCTTTCCAATTTATTCATGCTTGTTTTCCTATAGGGTTTCCATATTGTTATTCCATACTCAAGTTTGGGTCTAATGTAACTAATAAACAATGACTTCATTATGTTTGATTTCCTAGACTTTATAAATATTTTTATACAACCTATAGTTCTATAACTATCATTATCCAATTGGTTGATATCATTAGAAAAACTCTTAGCTGAATCTACCCATATACCCAGGTCCTTAAATGAGTCTACAGTTTCAATCACTGTGTGCTGTATTAAATATTCACCTTTCAGTTTATGTCTCCCAAATCTCATATGCTTAGTTTTGATGTATTTATCAACATATTATTCTCCTTTTCCCAAATAGTCAATTTAGTCAAATTATTTTGCAGACTTCCCTTATCTGTAACACTTGTAATCAATTTACCCAATTTCAGGTCGTCTGCATATAGACTGTAGAACACCTCAGATGAAAAACTACGGTCTGAAAGATACAATCTAAACAAGTAAGGGCCTAGGACAGAGCGCTGTGGGACACCTTGACTGTAACCAAGGATTTCACCAGTCCAGTTGGTGTGTGATACTTGCCATGTCCTATTTGTAAGCCATGCAGCTATCCATCTTATCAATAGTACATCAATACTTAGTTGTACTAATTTATTGATCAGTGTTTTGCTCATGACCCTGTCAAATGCTGAAGTTAAATCTATATAAATCACATCACAGCACAATTTTTCATTCATAGCTGGTATTATATTGTTATAGAATATCATGTTACAGGTGGTAATATATCTATTTTCAACAATATGCGTGTTGATATATGGTTTCAATTCCCAACCTATCCAGTTCTGACAATAACTTCTCCAGTATTACCTTCTCCATTATTTTTCCACAACACAAAAATAGACTTAAGTGTCTATATGATTCTGGATTTGTCCTACTCCCCTTTCCTTAAAGACAGGTTTAATAAGTGCATGTCTCCAATCTTGAGGAATCTCCCCATATTTACATGACCTAGTGAATAATAGATGTAATGGCAGTGTAAGTTCTTGCTTAAGTGTTCTCAGGTCTTTGTTACTCATTCCGTCTCCTCCCTGCGCATTGTTTGGATCCAGTTTGCACAGTTCTTTTTCAATATAATCTAATTTGATTCCAGTATCTGGGGTTACCTGGATGTCACTAGGACAACTTACCACCCCTTTTGTGGAGCCAAACTGTTTTGCATAAAATTTTGTAAATATATCTATACTCTGTTGTGTCTGAGAATAAATTTTAGAATCTGCACACGGTTTATCAATTTGTGTATCTTTACTCCTTCCACATCTTATGTATCTATAAAAAGGTTTCCTATTATGCTCAATATCTTTATAAAAATTTTCTTCAATTTTTTTCTTGATCTTGTCTAACACTATGCTTAATCTGTTTGTCCAGCTCGTTTATTTCAGTTTTCAAAGTTGTAGTTCGACCTCTCTTCCATTTCTTATATGTTTGTCTCTCACCTTAATCAGGTATCTTGTTCTTATGGAAATGTACCCCCGTGATGTTGCGTGCCTAGATCCTGATGTTAAACATTTTTTTTTTACTTTTTGCACTCAAACAATTTCTCTTTCAAAACTTTTCACATTCCATCTGCAGTTTTTTTCACTAACTGTTTTGCTTCCCTATAATCTGCAATTAACCTTCTGTGCATTGGCTTAGATTTGAGTTTGGCAGAATTATCTAGCAATAAATTAACCTTTATGACCCCATGATCACTGCACATCAATGGTGGTAAAACTTGACTTGAAGTTACAGTAATTTCTTTGGGAACACAAACAATATCAAGTATATTCCATCCCGTTAGTTATTTTTTACAATCTGAAGCATTTATTGTTCCTAAATATACTCTGTGAATAATTTCTTTACTAACGTTGTTGAATCAATATTATTCCAGTCTTTTTCTGGTAAATTTAAGTCCCCAGCTAATATTATTCTTCCCTCCTGTGTTTCATGTAAGAAATTTATGAATTCCTCTAGGTCATCTGCACTTGACTTTGCTGGTCTGTACACTCCAACAATTGTTATATGTTCCAGGGTTGTCTTTATTGTCACAGTTACACAGTCTATAGTATTGGTGTTATCATTGAACATGTAATAATCATAAGCCTCAAATCTATCTTTAATCCCTATCATAACACCTCCACCTGATTTTTTGTTAGAATGCCTGTTACAGTAAAAACATTTATACCCTGACAGAACTGGTTTCCAGTCATTGTTCTTTAACCATGTTTCACAAACTATAACAACATCAATCTTGTGGGAACATAGCAAATTTTCTAATAAAAAAACTTTATTATTAATGCTCCCCGCATTAACAACCATCAGAGATGTATCAAATGTTACTATCTGTGAACTGTTACATTTTTGACCTGGCAAAAATCCTGGCTAGTGTTTGTCAAATATTGCAAAATATCTGCTGCAAAAATTCTCTTCCCTGATCTAGACAAATGCACACCATCCTGTCTGAACACTTGTGCCCAAAAGAAGGCTTGGATGCTCTACACATTTCCATTTTTTAAAACAGGACATTTTTTCCATGTAGATGTTTATCCAAAAAGCTTTTCATTCACAGTGACCTGACTATCCTTTCTATAGGTGATTTGTGAAAAATATGTCCTAACACCAGTACAAGCTATACTATCTAGGAGGGCTGTCAGCCTGACTAACAGTCAGAGAATCTTTGTTGGTGACATCATTTGTACCAACATGAATAAAAACAGATCCATACTTCCTTACATTAAGGCATTCCAAGGCTTGTTTCACATCCTCTATTTTTGCTCCTAGCATAACACTACTCAATGTTCATTATCATCTCTGCAAATATAAGTATCAGTTCCTCTAATAACTGAATCTCCAATTACAAGAATATCTTTGCTGACCATCTCTGAAGAATCTTCAGCTTCTAATACAGTCATTTCAGCTCTTGTTATGAAGGATAGATCTTCATCACTATTAGTCTTATTAATTCCACTGTTTTCATTGCGTATTAAATTCTCATCCAGCTGACACTGTAAATCCACAGCTTGAGCCATGTAGTCAACATCTGTCTTTCTCTTCTTTTTTCTTACAGTAATGTTCTTCAATCCTTCCACGTTCAGTTTTGATTTCTTCCTTTTCACCTGCCCTTGCCTCTTTTTTCTACCTTTTCCATTGGAAAGGTGATGCCTTTTTCTGTAGACTGAGGGTTTTCTGATAGACAGATATCTTCATTCCCTGTCACCAGTGTGTTACATAACAAAGCAGAATCCTTTTTACTACATATTCTCTTTCCTTTACAGTCATTGGTCAGTTTCTTTTTCTTCCTTGTTTTTTGTTGAGAACTTCTTCCTTTCTTTCTTTTTTTGTTTCATTCTAAACAAACCTGATCCTCAGATTGCTGAGTACTTGCATCCACAATTCCATAGTTCTCAGGGGCCTCATCATGTTTCATAGGAGTTGAACGTTCTTTGCAGAAAATAGATGCATCATTTCCTAAATCTGTTCTGTTTGTTCTGTGCCGAACATTATTTAGTTCATTAGTTCAGTCATTAATATATGATACAACAGTTCTCCAAGCCATGCCAATTGCACATGTGCAATCATCATCAAGTCGAGATTTGCTTCTAACAATGCTACGAAAATCATCCAACTTTTGACACGAGGAACAAAGATCACCAGTGTTATCAGCTGTTACCTTTAAATATGCATAGGGTTTATTACATTGTACAAGATACTTGTGCATTAGCAAATTGTTAATTGCGTACTCATTTAAGGAATTCACATTCAGCTTTAATTGAATAAAATATTGCAAAGGAAAAAAAATTACACAAAGTCAGTAGCAAAGAATTCAAAGGAACTTAAATCAACTTCTATGACAAAAATTATACCAGCAATATCAATATACAACTAAATAATAAAATACAATAAAGTTGTTCTGACCATACAAGTTCTACCAGCCAGCCAGAAGTTGTAATTTCTTTACGTACAGTAGCTTCTGCTCACTATAGCTCGCAGTTGCACATCCTTTTAACAGTAAAAATAAATAAAACTTCTCTTACCAATAAACTCAACAACAAAGGAAGTAAGGAAGTGTGATAAATAATTTTATAAGGAACATTTCACTCTTAAGTGCTTGCGACAATACAGGGCAGTGTGATGATCAGCATTGCACAAATATAATGACTTTATACAAACAACAAAACTGAATACACAAACAAAATTGGTCCAGACCAATCTGGAAATTATACTCGGTGCCCTTACAATGCAATCAAGCTTATTTCCAATGCCAGCAGAGCACAGCGTAAACCTTTCTTAATGTAAAACATGGGCAAAAGCAGAAAATGCAAAACCAAACACTATTAGCCAACCAAATTAAACACAAATCATAGAAACCAACAAACAGAAACTACTAATTAAAAAGGCATTTTAAGTTGATTTAAAGTGCAGTAACACAGTAAATCATACAACAATATAGCAAACAGGCACTGTTAAGTACAAAAGTGCTTAAAATGATTTAGGGTGCGAGTGCAGAGTAAATAATGCAAACATATAACTATAGCACAGTTAGAAATCATCCAAAAGTGCAATTTAAGCAGGTGAATATATTTGCATGGTAAGGGTGGCATAGGACTGCAGCAAAACTCTCAGAAATCTTCCCCTTCTGTCCATCCTGTTAAAAGGGCCCGTTATCATGCCACTGTCATGATCCTGGAGTCTAGTATAATTTCATAGGTTCATATGTTCATACGTACTTACTATGCTGTTGAGCTCTGGGGATGCTAAGAAGCCTAGCTTTACATTCTACTGGTATTTTTAACCCATAGATTTTCTGTAGGAATAACAAAAAGGTGGTCAAACAAAGATATCATAGGACATTCATATGTTTCTCTTATCCAGGAGAGAGATAGAGGCATGGGAATGCCATAATGGGGTGGGACTGGCATAACAGTTAAGGTCTTGATCTCACAAATACAAAGTACAAGGTTTGATTCTGATCTCTGGTTATTGGTTGACCTTGTAATAGTCTGCAGACTGATAGTCTCGTATTTACCTATGAACCTATAAACAGAGGTAACCTTGCATTTGCACATCTATTCATCCAAACTACATTGCAAAGAGTATGATAAGTACTTTGTTTATGGAGAGTGGACAGCAGTTCCACAGAAACCATATTCTAAGTGATACAAACTTATCCCTTAACCCTAAAACATGTTCTATTTACTTTCCAAAAGAGACTAATATCACTTGAGTGGGTGTCTATGATACCACTGGACATGCATATGTGTAACAGGTCTGGCAGAACAGGGTCTGTTGAAGTTCTATACAAGAAACAGAGGTAGCCTCTCAGTATCCTTTATGATGCAGAGAAGAGGAACAAGGTTTGAGATGCTCTACAGAGTTTTTATTATTTAGCCCCTAGATTTTTTTTATTGAGAAAGCATTGTAGTAATTCCAGTTTTGACAAGTGTTTGGAGAGAAACAATCCAAAATGGGTAATATACTCAATGATCAGCCAAGTGAGTGCCATTCACTGTGGCTTGATTGCATTTCTTGATCTGGATGCAATACCTTTAGATATAAGCTGCACAATGAAAACAGACTTCCTTACAACAGTGGATATGCAGTGATCGGATGACAGTTCATTAATGATATAGTTTATCAGCTTGCCAACTACTGGATTAGTTTTCAAGGGTGGGTTTTCAATGTGATTGTTGCAAGGGGATTCATACTTGCTGAAGGACACAGTTATACAATTCTTGGCATGCATTTCTAGTCTATGGTTTTGACATCAACTATTTATTCAAAACTGGCCTTCTTGGAGGATTTTGGTGTCCTCTGTGGAGTTTATTACAAAACCAAGTTTATAGTCATTTGCAAACATGGTCAGCCTCAAACCCTTAACATTAGCTTTCACCTCCAAGAAGTAAATACTGAAGAGGAGTGCCCAAAGGAATGCACCCTCAAATACACAGCTAATGACAGATACTTTGGTGGAGGTAGATCCATCCACCATATCTTCCTCGGTTCTATTTGTGATCTAATTTGCTATACAATGAGTTACATAAGGAATGGCATTTAGCTGGTTGACTTTATCTATGATACCTGAGTGTGGGATGGTGTCTAACACCATTCCAGGGTCAGATATGCAACATGTACCATTTTGTCATGGTCCATTGTTTCAGTTAATTTTTCAAAGAAGTCAACCAGGTTAATTAAGATGGCCTGCCCTTTATGAATCTGAACTGTGCAGGGTCTGTAGGTTACTGATATCCCTGCTTATCAATTTCATATTGATCATTTACATAGCCTTACAGATGAGACTGCTCAAGCTTATGGGTGTATAATTACCTGGGTCTCTTGAAGCTCCACCTTTGTGCAAGGAAACAACTGTTTCTGTCCTCCATTTGTCAGGCATGAAGCCTGTTTTAATGCTGATATTGAATAGCTTTTACATGGCATCAGACAGGTTATGGTTCAGGCTGACTGCTAGTCAAACTATTGTTTTTCTCAGGCCTCATAGACAGTGTTGTTGGCCTTAGATACTGCCTTGGAAACTTGTTCTTTGGAAATCTTAAGGAGGGTAAACAGTGTGGGTATGTGATCTGAGAATATCAGACAGAAATGCAGGGTAAGTTTGAATTAAATTTGTCCACCAGTAGATTGGTTATGCCCTGTGGGTCTGAGTATATGATAGCATTTACTATTAGATCTGCACAATACTGGCCATTGTTTCGTTGATTTTTAACACAATTAAGGAGGGCTTTGCAGTTGTCTGGCTATATTTACCACATCTGTTGCCGAGAGTGTTTTTGGCATCTTGTGAGTTAAATTTTAATTTTACATGCAACGCATTTTTTTTTCTTTTATTGTATAGCCTGTCAGTATTTGATTTCCACCATAAGGGCTTATTTTTGAATTCAGAGACAATCAGACCTATGCAGCTATTTACATTTGCACAGAATATGGTAGTAAAGGGTTCCACATAAATAGTGGGGCCATCAAGATGAAAGGAGCTTTTGAATTAATCCAGGCCATCACTCAATTTTAGTAGATTAACCTTTGTATAATCTCTGAACACCAAGGTATTGGAAGATATATCAGTATTAAAAGGAATGTGATTAACTTGTTATCTGACTTGACCAGGGAAGAAGTTAATATTGATTCGGCACAAAGCTGCTCCATGTTGGTAAGGCTCAAGTCCAGGATTTTACTGCCCCTGGCTGGGGTGCAAACTAACTAGTCCTGTGAGTTTGAATTGATAAAGTTCAGAAATCTCTAGCTATACATGTTTCAGGATTTAAAAGTCTCTCAGTATATAGCGAGGTAGTTGAAGTCTCATAAGAGTATGCTGTTTGTCCCTCATCTCTTCTGAACTCAGCTGAAAATATCTTTAGCTTCTAGTTCCATTCCTTGCCCTCTACTTCATAGATTTTTCAAGTAGTGTTACTCTGTATTCCTTCTAGCAGATTGTTATCCTTTCCTTATATGGCCTGCAGTCTTGCATACAGTACTCAAGATGTGAATTAGTTTTTCAATGGGATTAGGGTGTCGTGTCAGCTGTGCCATCCCATTCACTTACCTTCTTTGACAGTCATGCCTGACTGCCACAGGTCTTCTGTCACAAAAGCCATCCAATTCTTGGATGCCCTTGTTTCCTTTTGCCTTTTTCTTGTCTGTCCCAAATCTTCTTCACCGGATTGTCTTCTGCTTTTCTGCACATGTGCCCAGACCACACTTTCCTTCTCTGATGCCCTGCTTTCTTCACCTGCCCCACAGTGTGCATCCTACCACCTACCTCAAGCAAGTCATATCTATCACCTCTAGCTTCCTCAACTGCTGTGCCTTTGTTGCTCAGATTTCTGTACCATACAGTAGTACAGGTCACACCACTGTTTTGTACACCTTGTTTTTCAGCTTCCTTGGCATTCTTCTGTCATACACTACCACCTGACAATCTGTGCCAGTTGACTGCAGCCCCTCTGATTCAAGCTTTTACCTTCTTAATCAGACATCCCTTTTCCTCAACCACCCCTCCCAAATACTTGAAGCTGTTATCCCGTTTCACTATTTTCCCTTCCATCTCAGTTTTCAACTTCTTCTGATTCCCCATTTTCTGCCATTAAAACTGTCTTATCTCTTTCATTCCATCTGCCTTCAGTTTTGCATTCTAATCCAATATCCATCGCTGAAGTTCTTGTATAGAGTCTGCCTGAAATGCCACATCATCTGCCTAAAGCAGCTTTATGCGCGCTCCATTAAGAAATTCAAATTTAGTGTAAGCATCTTGGCTTAAACTTAAAGACGTGCTTGAAAAATATTAACTGTTGTTGATATGTCTAACTTTGATGTATTGATCAGCTGTGGACCTACGTAAACAGTTATTTGTCTGTTTATTAATTGATTTATCTATTGTTTTAAAACCAAATTAAAAAAATTAAAGAAAATAGTGTAAGTTGTTATCATTCTTCTATAAAGTCATCTGATGGCGTCTCTTTTCAAAATACAGCAGTCAGGCAAAAATGGTAATAAAATATATAAAACCTTATATTTATAATACTTCTTTTTTCTGATGAAAATGTGATGAGACCTTGGGACACAGGTGAACAGTAGTCTCTCCTTTGATAATCACATCGCCTTAGAGGTCAGGAAATCCTTCTACGTGGATCATCTCATCACAAAAGGATTCTCATCCAGAAAAAAAGAGGTCATTGTTCCCCTCTACTCATTACTCATTAGACCCATTATAGAGTACAACGCCCCTTTTGGTATGTACCTCACAAGACATCTACAACAACTGGAAAGACCACAGACATACCTCACAAAGAGGATTACTGGCCTCAAACAGATGCCCTACGCAGACCGTCTCAAAAAACTCCAGCTTTACTCCATCGCATATCGCGTACTCAGGGGCGATCTCTGCCTAACATACAAAGCTATGTCAAACCCAGAGCTGTTGGACACGCTCCACTTAAAGAAATCCCAATCCCTCCAAGCTACATGGTCTAGGGACCTAAACCTTGTCACCACAATAAACAGATTCCTATCCCAGAGACTTCCCATACTCTGGAACAGACTACCTATCTATGTCAAACAGAGCTCCTCATTAGCACTCTTCAAGAAAAATCTTGATGATTGGATGGGAAATGGGAAATTCACCCTGGGGATCACTTCTGTGGCTCTGCTCAACAGGGGCACAGGATTTTCTTGGGTGGCGAAAGCCAGGGTACATTTTCTGGCTAGGCTTGTATGGGCCCTAGGGCCGATAGCCTAGTACCTACCTATGAACCTATGAACCTATGACATTGTGTTTTTTTCTTTTTTTTTAAAGCACCTTTATTGAGTTATCACTTGTGACAAAGGCAAATTTACATTCATATAAAAGTAATCAAACTGCATCAACAAGTTCACATTAACAAACATTATACTTCATATATATTGCTATATATCATATAATCTAAGCAACATTATGTAAATTATTCAATTCCTGTCCTTTTTTAAACAAGAAACACCTTTATTAAGCCATCGTTTATAACATTAGCAATCATACATTTATATAAATGAAAACAAACCACACCGACACAATCCTGGTTGCAAGCATTTTACATCACAAACCATACTGACAAATTCCCAGTTACCAACATTATACATCACTTATAATCTACTGAATCATTTTCAGTCAAACATTACACAGCGTATTTAACTCCTGCCTTCTTTTAAATCTCATTTCCCCATATGTATTGTTCTCACAATTCTCATGTTTTCCTATGTAGTTTGCTCCTACCCCTTCCTAAATATATCATTTCCATGTTTATCATACCACAACAATGACGGCATTAGATTTTCCACACTGTTCATCAGTATGTAATTGTTTATCAGGCTAATACATTACCTATTTCATATTCTTAGGGAATGTCACAAACCTAAGTTAATATGTTTTACATTACAAAATACACTTAATAAATTACCATATATACTAACGAGACTTACTTTGGCAATTTGCTTTGTGACAATTTTGTCTGCATATATTATTGATCTTTTTCTTTCTATTCATTGTATTAACATTTTATATCATTGCCCGTTGACAACTGCCAAATGTATAAATGCAGATAAATTACTGTAAAGATAAGACAAACCCTATACAATGCTGGGAAATAACCTATGAAATTACTGCAGGATATCAATGATCAGTTAAATTGCTCAGCTCTCTAGTTTGCATTATATAGGTCTCAGATTATAGGTTAGTGCTAGGTTAACTGCTCTTGGGGGCCATTTCAAGCCTAGCCAATTACTCCATGTGAGAATCAAACCCTGCACCTTGTGTTCATAAGGTAAACACCTTAACCATTATGCGATCCTCCCACCCTATTAGCAAGTTCTTCTACTGCATGCTATACTGTTATCACATTATTCAGCAAACTTTTTTTAATACTGTATATGTTATTTCAGTTTGCAGTATATCATAATACATAGGTTCATAGGCTCATAGGTGTGTACTAGGCTAATGACCCTGAGGCCTTTACAAGCCTAGCTCATAGGATTACCCTGACATCATGCTACTTGACATTAGTTCCTAGTGCTTCTGTCGAGTAGAGCCACTGCAGTGATACCTGGAGTGAATTTTCTGTTTCCCATCCACGAGTGAATTTTCTATTTCCCATCCACTCATCCAGATTTCTCTTGAAGAGGGCCAGTGAGGTGCTCTGTCTGACATGTATTGGAAGTCTATTCCATAGCATGGGCAGTCTCTGGGTTATTAACCTGTCCCTCCAGCATGTTCTGTTGATTGTGGTAATGAGGTTGAGGTCTCTGGACTGTGTAGTGTGGAGAGATTGGGATTTCTTTAGATGTAGCATATATAACACAGCTGGGTCAGACATGGCTTTGTAAATCAAGCAGAGATCGCCTCTAAATAGCCGATATGAGACAGATAATAGTTGGAGTTTTTTGAGTCTGTCCATATATGGACACGTGTTTAAGGCCTAGGAGCATCTTTGTCAGGTACTTTTGTGGCCTTTCCAGTTGTTGCAGGTGTCTAGTGAGGTACATGCCAAATGGGTCATTGTACTCGATGATTGGCCTAATGAGGGAAGATTAGAGGGAGACAATGACCTCTTTCTTCCTGGATGCAAAATCCTTACTAATGAGATGTGCCACATAGAAGGACTTTCTGGCCACAATGGCAATGTGGTGGTCAAAAGAGAGGTTGGCGTCAACCTGTGTTCTCAGATCTTTTATAATGCCTTCTGTGTTCAGTGGACTATCATCAATGTGGTAATTCATGGGAACCAAGTTTTTTCCAAAGGAGATGACAACACATTTTTTGGCATTGGGCTTATGGCCATGGTTCTGACACCAGTCGTTGGTCTCAGTGAGGCCTTTCTGCAGGATGTCAACATCACCTGGGGAGTTAATAAAAGCTCCCAACTTGCAATTGTCTGCAAACTTTGTCAGCCAGAGTCCCTTTGTGTTGGCCTGAATTTCAGAGAAGTAGATACCAAACAGGAGAAGACCTAAGACCGAACCCTGTGGGACTCCACTCAAGACTGGTCAGCAGTCTGACTTGGAGTCAGCTACTTTCACACTGTGGATTCTATCTGTGAGCCAGTTTGCAACCCATCTAGTGATATAGGGGTTGATGCCTAGCTTAGTGAGTTTTTCTATGATTCCTGAGTGGGGAATGGTATAGAAGGCCGTGGCCAGATCAAGGTAGGCTGTATGAACCACCTTGCCTATATCCACAGCTCTGGTGACTGACTCAAATAAGTCAACCAGGTTGAGCAGGCATTATCTACCCTTCACAAAACCAAACTGTGTGGGATCCAGAGTTTGGAGATTCCCTATATCCTTGTTTGTTAAGTCTATGATGATTTGTTCCATAGCTTTGCATATCAGACTCATCAGGCTAATGGGGCAATAGTTCCCAGGGACTGTAGTCACTTCTCCCTTGTGGAGAGGGATGAGTGTAGCAGTGCACCATTCAGCAAGGACAAAGCCTGAGGTGAGGCTGTGATTGAACAGGGCACACAGGTGTGGTGCCAGTTCACTCTGTAGTTCATGTAGAACACAGCCAGGTATATTGTCAGGTCCCATAGAACTTGTATTCTTGGCCTTGGACAGTGCTGTTTTAACCTGTGCAGCACTGATATTGGGTGCCTGGCAACCCACTGGTATTGTGATTGGTCCTTTCAGGGGGAGGGGTAAAGTTGGCACTGAATCTGTCAGCCAGTATACTGGCAATATCTGTTGGCTCTGTATAGGAGGTACCATAGTGCAGCATCTCAGAGCAAATCTTAGTATTGTCGTGGAGATTCTTTACATAACTATAGAAGGTCTTGTGGTTGTCTTTACTATCTGCTGCAATTCTGTTTTCGTAGCTAGCTTTAGAGGATTTGATGAAGGATCTCATCTTTTTCTTAAGGCTGTAAGGGACGTTTTCCAGTCTTGGGGCTTCCCCTTATTCTGCATCAGTTTCCTCCTTCTGTTGTAGAGTTTGTTTATGGCAAGGGACCACCAGATTGGCTTCCTTTTTTTGAGTAGTTCTATTGGGTATGGCGAGATCCATGCATTTGTGTAAGTGTTTGTACAGTGCATTGGTGTATGATTTGGCAGTCATGCAACTATTCTCCATTTGCATGGGTGCCGTGAAGTTAGCCACCTCTGTTTTTAGGAGCCACGTGTTAGCTTTGGAGAAGTATTTCATGGTGGTTACCTTTGCAGAGAGGGTGGGAGGGATGTGGATTTCCAAGGTGATTAGTTTGTGGTGGGATCTAACAAGGGGAGGAGTTGACTACTGGTGTAGAGCAATGCTTGCCCATGTTAGTAATTACCAGGTCAAGGATGTTGCTACCTCTAGTGGGGGTAAGAACGAGCTGGTCCAGAGCATTGGAATTAATGAATTCCAGAAAGCGTTGGGCAAGTGTATTGGTACATGAGTAGTTTTCCCAGTTAATGGAGGGGTAGTGGAAGTCGCCCAGTATGAGAGTGTTAGGTTGGACCCTAATATTCTGCAGGGTGCTTAGGAATGTGGAGTGAAAGTCTTGGGACATGGTTGGGACCTATAGCAGGCTACGACCTGAATAGCTGTCTTACCCAATGTTATCTGCACCTGAAGTATCTCTGATGCATTATGTTGGGCTACCAGTCTGTAGGAGTGAGCATCCTTTATGAATATGGAAACACCACTTCCTTTGGAGCTTCAGTCCACGTTCTGGGGCCGAAAGGTGTGGAATGAGTTATAGCCTGGTACTGCAGGGGTGCTTTCTGCTGCTTTGAACCAGGTCTCTGTTACAGTACAAATGTTGATGTTCTCCATTTTAAGGAGTGCTTCGAATGAGTGTATTTTGAGATTTAGACATCTAGCATTGAGCAGCATGACCCTCAGATTGCATTTCTTTGTACCTGCTATGGTGGCAATTTGTTCTTTGGAACACAGCCTAAAAAAGACACTATAGGGGTGGCAAGAGCCTTGGCCAGTACCCGGAAGCCTTACTGATTTGCATTATACTATTATGTGACTTGCATAAATTATAATCTATTCAAATGTTCAAATGAAGGCTCCATTTTCTTAGCATTAATACAAATGAGTAAATAGTATATACAGAAAGGATCATTAAAACAAATACGGATTATTTCAAAATTTCCATCAATTTCATTTTTCAGACCACTAATTCAATGAACAATTAACCAATTAAATGACTGAAAAAGAAAAACACTTTCCTTTCTCAAATGTTATTACCCCCCCCCCCCAAAAAAAAAGCACTACCTTTCAGACATAAGTTATATATATTGGTGATCATGGAAAAACAACTTTAATAAAACAACTCCCTGATAAAAACTTAAGCTTCTCAAAGTTTTCACATCATCACTTCCACAAGTTTAACTAATGATTATCTTCACACCCACCCACACACACACACACACACACACACACACTATTTGTTCTTCTTTCAGCTTTTCCCAGTTAGGGGTTACCACAGCAGAACTACAGCCCGCTAATGATTGGCAGTAGATTTTTTTACAGGTGCCAAGGTGACAGCTCAATGCCCAACCTTCAACAAAGGCACACTCATTCTACAAATGTCTTTCAAACGCTACTCGACTGCAGGGAGGACATGCAGACTCCCCACAAGAGGCACTCCAGTCGAGAATCGAACGGGAGAACCTCTTGCTGTGAGGCAACAACACTACCACTGCACCACCACATATAACAAAGCACATGCCAAGTTTACTTACACAAACATTTTTGTTTTAGCAATAGCTGCAAACTAACTGTGCCATACAATCCTCTGGGTGTGTGGTTGGCATAATGGCTAAGGTGTTTACCTTGCATTCACAAGGTTCAGGCTTTGATTTTAACCTTTGGCTAGGCATGCAATAGTCTGCAGACTGATTACCTTGTATTAACCTAAATTTATTAGTCCATGTATATTCAATTTCTTCTGTTTTAGATCTTATATCTAGAGCCTGTTGTTTTAACATTTGCAGAACTGCAAACTCAGATACACACATAGAGCCTCTTCCTGAATGTGTCTTTGTAAAATTTTAGTATTAATGCCTTGATTAATCTTAGACAATTGATCACACATCCTATCCTTCAATTTTCTGTTAAATTTTCCTATGTAAAAAACTTCACATGATTTGCATAAAGTGATATACATAATGGGCAGGATTCACGAAGCCTCCGTGTAAGAGTTATAACTCAAACACGGAGGCTGCAGTTAAACAGAGTGATGTCAGCATGCTCTGCATATTCATGAGAGCATGCTGAATCACACTTAAGGCCAACACGGTCCGTGTAAGACAGTAGGGGGGCGTGTCCGTAGGCCGAGCCCTGTAAGCGGACACGCCCCCAGAAGAGGAAAAGTGCCCAAAGTAAACACCCACGACAGAGTCCACGGAAATGTGAATAAACAGAACACAACACATGCCCCCACAGACTATGAACAGAAAACATATAAATAAACATGTTATATACTTTTTTAAATTGTAAAAATGGTTAACCATGAGTGCGCTCGTTTGCTCGGGCGTGCCCGTAGCGCAGCTACAGTTAGCAGTCAGTGGGAAAGCATATAAGAACTAAATATGCAAAATAAACCAGGAAGCAATAGCATAGTGGTAGAGATGTTGGCTGAAGAGCAGGCATTCATGGTTCGAGCCCCCACAACACCAATTTTTTATTTTTAGCAAAATAAGCAGGAAACAAGTCCCTGACAAATATGTACACATAAAACCACATTTTATGTAAAATGTAATGAAATAGCCCATTTATATTGAAGAAATGTGAGGGAACAAATGAATAAAAAATGCCAGATGTGCCCATAGCTGAGCTACAGTTTAACAGAGTGAGTGCATCTGCCCGTAGATGAGCAGTGGTTTAACTGGTGCAAAATGAGTGCCCGTAGCTGAGCAGTGGTTTAACACACTAAATCTATGTGCCCCTAACTGAGCTGAGCGTAATATGCATGCCGATAGCCAAATGAGGCTTAAAGCAGTGTACCCCGTTTGCGCAGAGCTGCGCACCGCGCAAACAAGCTAACCGACGGGCAATGTTGAGCAAGCCGTATCAAAACTGCCTTTACACAGACACACCCCTCAGCATGTCTAGACAGTCATGAAAAATAAAAAGGAGTGGCCAGGTTCGAACCCAGGATACTATACACCATAGTCACGGTACTGAACCACTAAGCCATGACAGCAGTACCTATAAATGCAATAATAGCTAATATATAGGAATGAATACAAACTGGAGCATGACAATGCAGGTTTACTGAAGTTGATACAATTCCAAAATGGCCAATCACAGATATGTGCAGGGAAAAATGGACTATATAAGCCCCATAGGCAGGAATACACAGCATAAACGATTGTAAAACTGACCTGCAGGCAGAATGACAGGAGTAGGAGAGTGTAGTTGCTTTCGAGCACAGAGGTGGGGCGTTGAGGAGTCCAGGTACATGGTCTGGCTCCTAGTCCATAATCATGAGGCCCAACTCATGCAGGGCCAGGTCCTCTGGGGAGCATACAGGGACGAAGCATGGGACCGGTTGGCTCATGATCTCACCAGTGCCACAGGGATTCCAAGGACTGGTGAGCAGGTCCATCACCACCATGCGGACCTGAAGAGACGCAAGCAGGACCAACTGAACCTTTGGATCCAGGAGGCCCGGCAAACACCCAACGCCCCACTACTGAGTAAGTTACATTCAATTATGTATGTAAGAAATTAAACTAGCTGATATTATGGAGATGTGTATTCCAAATATTACTTCATTTATATTACAGCTGCAGGTGTCCGTTCTGCGAACCGCAGAGCCTATGGCGATAGGCTGGTGCAGTTGCACCACCAGGCAGGTCAGTAATCCACTACCAGTAACTGTAAAGAAATATAAAAGTTTGACAGTCAGCAAAAGTGTGCAGTGTAGTCAGTAAGGAATAAAATGTGCAAGTAACAGTGTGAAAGTGTCTGCAAGTATTGCTTGATTAGAAAAGTGTGTTTCAGCCTGTAAGTTAAACCGAAAAATGAAACTGTCTGACATATATTCTGAAATAAAAATGCCCTACCTGTAAGAAAATAGTACACAACCTGCAGCAGGCTGAAAAGTATAGCTGCAGAAGATGATGAAATCACATGTGTGAAATATATCCCTGTTGAAATACTGAAACATGACAGAAGTGAGACTGCTGGAAAGGATTATAATAACTACAGGTAAAACATGTCAATAAAGCCTAGAAGTAAGTACCATCCTGAATAGTAAAATGAAAGCAAGTGAGAGAGTGTGAGAAAGTGTCATGAATCCAGCACTACAGTAGTAATAACCCCTGAATAAAGTATACTGCAGTCAAGACAGAATGAAATGCATGTGAGAATCAAAACCAAACAGCGAAATCTATTCAAAGTGTTGCTGCATCTGGAATGTGTATCCCAAAATCTGGATATGTTGCTCTCAGTCTGCAATATGCAGATAGGATGATTGTCTGATATACCAAACATCCACACTTGTCTACAGCTATATAAAGCAAATGTAGCAGGATGATGTAGCTGAACAAAGCTAGATATGAATGTGTATGAAGAACAATAAAATGTATATTGATGTTGCAGTAACAGTCCTATCACCAAGTTGAAATAGTTATCATATAGGAAACTGTAGTTAGAACAGTAGTGTGTATATAACTGTAGCTATTAGAAATGTACAGCATATGTATTGGTATTCGAAGGTGTTAATATTATTTTCTTTACCCCACCCTATAACCATATATAACCCATTCCACGTGAAAATGGTATGTGCAATCACAATTAACACCCCTGGACGTTTGTCCTGTTGGGTCATATATATTTGCATGTCCGTTGATGCATCTGCCCTGTTCATACATCCAAACCTGATGGCCTGTTGCCATCAATTAACCCTGCATGTTGTTGGTCTGTGTATTTCTGGTCAAATTATGCATGTGTTATGCACGCTGTTCAATGGTGTGAATATCTGGGTGTTTGGTTAATGGGAATACTAATGCATGCTGTTGCAACTAATTGTGAATGGTATTATATGTCACTAACCCAAACTGTCATGACATAATGCAAAACACTGATGACAGGGAAGGCGGGTTCCAGCGGACCCACCTCTCCCACCTCAGCTGGCGAGTGCACCTGGCACTAGTGCTGAGTCCGGACCCTCCTCCGTTGGCCCTGTGCCACCTGCGGGTGGAAGCGCTGCAGGGGATGGGGCTCGCCCCCCCCTCTGCAAGTGTGGCCGGAGGAGAACCACCACTCACCCTCCGTAGCATCCGGACTGTATGCATAGGGAGATTTGGGACTCTGTTCTCAAGCCCCTACGCCAGCTTGAAGCACGGGTGGTGCAACTAACGGGCATGCCTGTTGCCCGGCCTACACAGCCCCCAGCACAGCCCCATCCTGGGCAGTGAAGGAACAGTGGCAACTGCCTATGGGTGGGGATATCAGTTCCACTGTTGCCATCTGTGGGCTCATGGGATCTGGATATCCAAACCTCCGTCCCCGTCAATTGTGTAACCCCCCAACACGTGTCATACACCGCCCCTGTATGCGTCTTGTTTGTCTTGTCTGTTTACCTACCCCAACCTACCTCCCCAGCTGTACCGACTTCCTTCACCTGACATACCACTCTCATCTGAAAAAAAAAAAAAAAAAAGGGCACTCTGTACCCACAAAAAAATTACGCCCCATACATAGCTGCCCATTCCGCTCACATGTCTGCTGGACATGGAATCTATCAATTACAATTGGCTGTACAACAAGTATTATTGTTGTTCTGACACCTCTCTCAGGGGTGGAAGGTTTCAAATGTCACACCAAATTACATACATATGCACAGCTGTTGCTGATGAAGAAATGGACAGCTATGGGCCTTACCTACATCCCTCCTGCAAATCCCAAGCTTGTTTCCCTACTGCTCTTACCCTCTTTGTGACCACTTTTTCACCACTTTCCTGTCTCCCCATTTTCTTTTCTTTCAAAGAAAATAGCGTGGGTGTGCGCCAGAGTAAGCACCGTTAAGCAGTTGTAAGCGGGTGTGCGCTTGTGTGCGCGGAGCTAACCGCCAGTGCGCATGCGTGAGCTCCGTGCAAACCAGCGCTAACCCGGTTACAACTGCTTAAAAGTGCCTTAGTCACTTTGATTGACAGGACCTGTACTCAGTTCAAAAGCAAAATAAAATCCCACTGTCAGTCCAGAACCCAGGACCTTGGAAACACTAGTCTGTATGACCTACCACTAAGTCATGACTCTTATACAAGAACATTGTGCTAAAATAAATATAACATGTAATAATAGGGATAAATGTAAAGGGAATATAGGATGTGTAGTACACAAAGCATGTCATTTAGAATTACTGTCAAAACTACTGGATTTCCATAATAGTAGTGTGTGAACAGAAACAGCCATGCTATTGGTAGCTTATAGATAATAATGTCAGTTAAAGTACATATATAAATGTATGTATATGTACATATATATATATATATATATATATATATATATATATATATAAATATATATATATATATAGTTGTAGGAGTCATTGTGCATACACACTTGCTACAGGGAACATGAGAGATGAATGGAGAAATGTGAATGTACAACACAGCCTGAATCATGAGACAGATACTAACCTTTACACTCACAGAACACTGTCCACAGCATACCAGCATGGTCCCCGCCCTCACAATCTGAAAGGGCAACGCCTATCCCACATGCCCTTTTATAACACTGACCTGAAATCACAGTGAGGACTGCAATCAGTACACAACTGGCCATATGCAATTAGCAAATGCTGGCTTACAATTGGTGCAGAGGCCATCACATGGACCTATGCAGATACCTACAAAAGCATCCAGTGCTAACACTCCACACATGCAATACATTCATTGCACTGTCTGGAAGCAGACAGAGGGAGCGCGAGAAGTGAGAGAGAGAGAGAACAAAAAAAAAAAAATTATACACTGTGACTCTGTCACCCGAATCTGTCAGCAGTGACAGTAGCAGCAGCAAGCAGAAGCAGTGGTAACGCAACCAGCTGCGACAAACACAGGTAATGTAAAGTAGCAGGTTAATAGTGTGCATACTGTGAACCCTCCAAATGTGTCATAGGTCTGTATCCATAGGTATGTCCATGTGATATGTTGTGTGTACGTAGTTCCACCAAAAGGGGATGACCATACATTACATGTCAATCAGTCTTAGGCCATGATCCTGGCAGCAGTTGTCTGTGCGTTGCCCCAGCAATGGCTGTAGTGACTGCTTTGAAAGGTCAGCCAGGTTCAAAAGGCAGGATCAGCCCATCACAAAGGCACACTGGCTGGGAACAAGTGTCTGCAGGTACCCGATATCACTGCATATGCATCCCATACTGCATAATTCCATAGCTTAGCAGACCAGGCCAGTTATGCATATGATGTGGTAGTTCCCAGGGTCAGTCGAGGTGCCCTCTTAGTGGTGTGGGACCACTGTTGCTGTATGCCACTGTCCAGGTACATATCCTGTAGTACGGCCAAGATAAATTATCAGTGTTATATGTGGTTGTATGTCCTCTTGGAGTGCAGGTAGCACACATCCAGGGGTACCATGAGGTCACAGTGATGCTGTGTGTTCTTCCCTGCTGAGGGCGGCCCTCACCTGGACATGTGAGATGATAGGGAGGTTACATCCAGCTGTGATAAATATTTCAACTGGTGGGGGAGAAGGAGGGGGGATACGTGCACCGAACATGTCTGCAAGATTGTTGCCAATATCCGTGTGTTTGGTGAATGTTAAGTAGGTGTGTATTAACACAGAGTATATCTGAGGCATGTGGTCCATATGTGTAACATAACTGAAGAAGGCCTTGTGGTCATCCATAGTGTTTGTGTCCATTTCCCTCCCAGAGTAGGCCATGGCCATTGTTATGACAGAACGTAGCATAGTACCAGTGCTGACTACAGATGCCTTCCCTTAATGTGAATGTGCTCTGTCCTGCAGTAGCCTCCTGCTATTGTTATACAATCTGCCTCTGTCTGGTGTCCACCGGACAGGATGCCTAACCTTTGTGCATAGGGTCTGGGTTAGAAATTTGTGTGAAAGTTCCATGCAATCTGTGGCATGTCCGTGGTAAGCATTTGCAAAGGGATCAACAGTGTGGCTTGTGGCTTCCACTGGCCCAGTGTGCTGCATGGATACCATCTCAGTCCCAGCAAGTGAATAACTGTCTAATCACATACATATCAAAGTAGTCTACTGTGCTGGTGGTGGTGGTGGGATATGTATATCCAGGCCGAGTAACTTCTGTCCACATCACAGTAGTGGACGGTGTCCCACATACAGTACCTTGGGATGAACCCCCAGAGTGAGGTTGTGCATTGCACCTGTCAGTGTGTGCTGACCGATGGGGCATGCTACTATGTTGTGTGGAATGTGGCAGGTATTGTTGCACAGGTGTTGGCTGAGCACTGATATCTGGCCATGTACCTGTGTATCCACCACGACACACACATGCAACATATGGGAGTAGTAGTATATCACTACACATGAGTATCATGTATAGTATGTGTGCCATATATTGCTGACATGGTCTGCTGATATCCTGTTTGTGTTCTCTTCCAGGAGATGGCGATCAGTGTAACCCGCCTACTCTGTGGCGGAAGACGAGGAGATCCACCAGAGCCTGGTGCGGGAGTATGACATCTTGTTTTCCCGCACCAGTCAGAATCAGCAGGAGAGGGCTGCACTGTGGCAAGACCTTGTCCGTAGGGTAAATGATATTGGCACGCATAACAGGACATATGAGCAGGTACGACATCTCTGCAGTGATTTAATCCGAAGTGTCTGTCAGCATGCATCAGATATCCACAGGCAACAGTTCGCCACAGGAGGTGGGGTGGCCACACATCCCCCCCTCACCAGACTGGAGGGGCTACTCCTAAGTGTTGTGGCTCCAGCCCCGGAACACCAACAGCAGTACACCTGCATTATGATGGAGGCTGGTTCCACACAGCAGCACGACATGGAGCGTGCAGGTAATATGCCATATGTACACTTGACTGTTCTGTACACTGTATCATATGCAATATCAGTGGCACAGCTGTGCCCACTGACATTAATCTCATCATTTCTGCAGGTCCCTCTGGGGTTACAGCAAGGCAGGCCATCCATGCTGGTGAGTGTGTTTAACATAACCTATAATAGTCCTGATAATGCTAGTAACAGTAGTGTAACTCAGTGGTGCTCTGTGTGTATACTGTGGGGTGAGCATGTGTGCAGGTGTGCCTGTGCCCATGTGTGCATGTGTGCATGTGTGCAGGTGTGCCTGTGTCCACGTGTGCATGTGTGCCTGTGTCCACGTGTGCATGTGTGCATGTGTGCATGTGTGCCTGTGTCCACGTGTGCATGTGTGCATGTGTACACGTGACCACATGTGCATGTGTGCATGTGCCCATGTGTGCATGTGACCACGTATGCTTGTGTGCATGTGTGCATGTGTCCATGTGTGCATGTGTGCATGTGTCCATGTGTGCATGTGTCCACGTGTGCATGTCTGCATGTGTGCATGTGTGCCTGTGTGCATGTGTGCCTGTGTGCATGTGTCCACGTGTGCATGTCTGCATGTGTGCCTGTGTCCATGTGTGCATATGTGCCTGTGTCCACGTGTGCATGTGTGCATGTGTCCATGTGTGCATGTGTGCATGTGTGTAGAAGTGCATCACTGGTAACAATGTCTGGAGACTGTAAACTGTGTTTCCTGTCTTCCTCCCACAGGTTCTGGTGCTGCTCTGGTGACCTGCAGCAGGGAATCTGAATCCTGTGCCACGGCTACTGGTAATGATGATATTTGTGTAATGGTACAGGAAGGTGCGTCAGGGTCTGCCATTCATCAGCCAATTGACAGTACACAGCTGTCAACCCCATCATTGCGCACAGTCATCCTGCCAGTACATGCTTTGTCACCATTGTCCCTAGGTGATGGACAGGATACAGTGGGCATAGACCAGGGTAATGTGGTACCTGTGGCAGATGCATCCCCACACAGCAGCCATGGGCAGGGTCCTCCGATGGTACCACACAGACAGTTGCCCATGGGTTCTCGTGGGAGCATCCGTGCACTGCCTCTGGCCGACGTGCCCAAAGAGGTCTGTCAACCTCAGCTATGTTTCGGACTGTCATGCAGGCACAGTCATGTATGGAAAGGTACACCAGATAGGGTCTGAGGGAGCTGAGAGCATGTCGCACAGCCATGACAGACAGTATGCGTGACATTGCGGATGCTATCCGTAACTTCACCGTTGTCATAGACAGACGTTGTGGGGACATATTACAGCAGTTCCACAACCAGATGTCCATGAGCCAGGGCAATGGTGGGCGTTTGTGGTGTCAACGTGGCCATATGCCGGCAGCAGCAGCAGCTGGCAGTCAGCGCGGATGACAACAGGCTCGCGCACACCCCCATAGTGCCAGCAGCAGCCCCAGCAATGCTGGGTCTGTGCTGCCATCGGAACGCCCCAGGAGACCACATGCACGTGGCTCTGGACAGTCCCAACAGGGACTTGTGTCCAGTCAACACACTCCCGCTTCTGATGACAGTACCCAGTCTGGCTTAGTACTGGATATGGTCCGTAGCACCCCTGCCAGGCACAGGTACCGTGTCCGTGCACACAGACACTGATCTGTATGGCCTGCCAGGTGCAGTCTGTGGCTGTCCACAAACCCCTGTATATGGAAGCCATGAGGTGGAACTCTGTGCGTGCATACACACATGCAAAATGTTAACACCTAGGGCGACCACATACACGCACACACTGCACCAACACTGCCCCACCCTGTACTGCTGCCCCTCACCAACACACATACACACACACGTCAATTGGTGGTATCAGTGGCTGACTCAGGCATACCTAATCCACACCCTGTGCATATGATGACACTGTGCAACCTCCTGCAATCTCCAACATCATTGTGGGAACAGGTAAACACGTTGCTGATGCACAGGGTGAATACATAGAAGTGTATTAGTAGTATCATGTTGGTAACAGTACAGTGTGCTGCTATGACTGTGTGTTTATCCCAGCATGCCTGCTGCAGTAACTGTATGAATGTCCTGAATTGTTATCTGCACCCATAGTACATACCAAAGTATAACAGCTGCACATAATTGCATGCCGGTGGTAAGGTTGTCAACAGATAGCCGCATACATGGGTAGCACAGGGGGAAAGCTAACGCAAGTAGTGATATGCAATGGTGGACATGTACAGTAATGGTGTCAAGTTGCCCACAATGACTATGCCATGTGGATGTTCGCGCATGTAGATATGTGTGTAGTACCAATGTAATCCAAATCACAAATAACTATGACATAATATCAGTTCTACCATGGGCATCTGCGCTGTGTATTCCTGGGTACATGTTGATAGTGCCTACATATTTGTATTGTTAATTACTGTTATTGTTACCCCTTCTTTGTTGTACAATGCACTACTTCCAGCCCTGTTTACTGTAGCTTTGTTTGCATGCATGTTCGCTTGGGGTTCCATGGAACACTGCTTACACCTGCAATGCAGAGTTACAGTGATTCTGTAGACTTCTAGTGACATCTGCATAGCGCATGCGATCATTATGTCAACTTTACACATGACAGAACGTCACTGTCTGTCCTGTACGCATGTACGTTGCCTGTGACACATTGCACACATCTTACCTGGCATTTACCCAAGTGTGCAGTCATATATGTCAGTGCTATGAAACAGTAGCGGTACACCCACACATACACATCTTCAGTATGTTGTTCCCCATTGGCCCTATGTGTTGGTACTCACCATGGCAATCACACTACTAGGGTAGCATGTGCAAAGGTAACCTGTGAATCGCCTCTATGGTCCAGTTGTGGTTTATGTTAGTCATGTGTCAATGTCACAGCTGCCACATGTATGCAGTCAGCCATCACCCTTGGCCAGGAACGTACAACACATGTGTGGGATGCCACCACACAGCCAATCTGGGGACTGGGCTCTCTGAACCCAGTAATGCCATACCCTGTCAGGTGGCATGTCATATATACTACATCCTGGACAAAAGTCAACCCAATCCCTGCTGCTACTATTGATAATACCCCTGAAGATGTTCCTGATAGTTTTGACCAGTTCTTTACTGAGACATTTTAGGCCCTAGCTAGCCATCTACCTCCTAGTTCCCCTGGTCCTGAAAGTAGCACCCCTAGAAACCTACTTGCGTTCAGCTGCCAACCAGTCACCACTTCACTTCTCCGTACCTTGATTGAAATAGTGAAACACACTACACTTTCTGCTGATCAACTCCCTGCCGAGTACCTATCAAAATCAGATGATGTTATTGCTTACCCCGTCTCAAAGGTAATCAAACGAACCATGGTAGAATCTAAATTTCCCACCATCTGAAAAATGTCATATGTAATCCCACTTCACAAAGGAGGCAGCTCTACTGAATTCTCCAATTATAGGCCAATAGCTATTCTCTCTCCACTTGCAAAGATTATGGAAACTTTCGTCATAGACAATTCATGCACCACCTAATCCAAAATCGCATTATGGCAGACACTCAGCATGGCTTACGTCCTCATCACAGCACTACTTCAGGCCTCCTAGCCTTTACTAACACCATAAATCATACTTGCAACACTAATTATATATCCTCAGCCCTCTTTTTGGATCTTTCCAAGGCATACGATATGGTTGATCACCAACTTGTACTCCACACCCTGCAAACACTGTCTAGATACTGAAGCCTTCCAATGGTTTCAATCCTACCTGCATGGTCGACAGCAAGCTGGCCTCTGGCAGAACAAACTCTCTAACCTTCTACCTAACACCCTCAGAGTACCACAAGGCTCTATACTAGGGCCCTTGCTGTTCTCCATCTTCATTAACGACCTTTATACTGTCATCCCAAAAGTCAGCTGTATCCAATATGCTGAAGACTCTACTCTGATCTGCTCAGCCACATCTCCAGTAGAGTTATGGTCAGCTACCCAGACCACCTTTAATACAATAGAAAACTGGCTTTCTGAACATCGTCTGATCCTAAATCCCAAATAAACTAAACTGCTGTTATTTCACCAACACGTAGGTCTACCGCTTTCACCGTTACCATAACATCAACTGATGGCACAATAATCTCCCTTGACCCATCTACTAAACTATTAGGTGTCATCATAGACAATAATCTCAAATGTGACCTACATGTTAACCAAATTATCAAAGCCATCAATAGAAAACTAGGGTCACTTTACAGAATTAAAGCCTTCCTAGCCCCTCCAGCTAAAGGTGCCATAGCTCACTCACACCTTGTTTCAACCCTTCTGTATGCATCCCCTCTACTCTCGAATATGAACAAGACTGTCCTTAACAAACACACAATTTGCTACAACCACATTGCCAGGTTTGCCACTGGGCTGCCTTTTAGGACACATCATTGCATCAATCTAAATCAGCTTGGTTGGCTTGTAATACCCAGCCTAATACAGTATAACCAACTGATTATGGCCTATAAAATCCTCTATAATCCAGACAATACTCCTGCACTTCAAATATTATCACCCCCTATAACAATCCTAGACTGCTTCGATCCTCTAACAAACTACTAATTCAGACTAGCAAGTTTAATAACACAGCCGGTGATTCTCTCTTTGCAAACCCTGTAAGTAGATCCTGGAACTCACTTCCAGCTGATATTACCCTACTGTCCATCTTAGGTCAATTTAACACTAGACTCAAACAACATTTGTCACTTAACTGGCTATGTCAATGTATCAAGCCTGGCTAACTCGAATGTGTAAAATCTGTGAACCACTTTACTGTGTAATTTAATTTAATCCTGACTTGTGCTCAGGACTAACATTAACCTGTGGAACATGTTTGACTTGTTTACTTATGTAATCTCTGTAAATAATCTGTTTGTAATATGTAATGCTGGTATTATGTAATGCTGTATCTGTTACCCTCGTAGCTTGTCTCCACGGGCCTCCCCTGGAAATGGACATGCATCCAATCGGACTATCCCGGTCAACAAATGTAGGATAAATAAATAAATAAATAAAATATATTACAGTGACTACAATACAAGTCAGACATTGACATGCACTGACAGCATGCTGAACACAATGGGGCATACATGGGGACTCAGAATAGCAGCCTGCCTGGGCATCACACACCTCCGCAGCTGGCACACAGGCATATGTTCCGTTGGAACAGAGCACATGCCACACATGGCACGCACATCCCCTGTGCCACACAATCACAGCCTGTAGGGCTACACAACACACATGCTACAGACGTGTCAGGTACCTGTCTTGCGTGCTGCACTGGGGTCCCACTCAACAGGCTGTATCTGGTGAAGGTCACAGTGATATGCCTCAGGGGCACTATGGTCCACCACAGAACACATGCATACAGATCAGTTAGAGGCATGGACACATATGACTCACTCATTGACCATGCCAGTATGGCTGCCTGAGACATACCTCCCTGGACTACATGATAGGGAACATAGAATGGATCTCTCAGCATGTGGCACAGGCAATTATGAGCCTGATGTTGGTTGCCAACATACCCTCACCAGGTATTCTACCACTATATGTGGGAAGGGTGTTGTATGTCTACATTATGCTCAGTCTCCACTGTCATTCATAGGGTATCCACTGGCTGTCAACGTGTGCTTACATGCTAGGGAAGCCACAATGATGTGCAAGGGTCATCTTACACGTGACACCCATGGCCCGATGTATAATGGCAAAGCTCCTTGGTACACACATACTGCCTTATGCTGCAGGACATGGTTTACATAGCCACCTCCGTGGGTATCACACAGGTTAGGACACTAACAGTGCTGCTACACAACAACAGCAGTGTACACCGGAAGATGCATGCACCAGACACTGCCCTCAGCACGGTGAACTGCAATGTCTGTGCAGTACCAGATTAATGATTCATGGCTCACAGGTGTTACCCATCAGTGACAGGTTATGCCCCATACCATGCCTGTCGTCCCCTACACATGTAACACACATGGATAGGGGGGTGGTATCCCAAGGTACCACAGGTACACACACCTCCAGGTTGTTGGCACAGCACAAACCATCAGGGCCTACTCATGTGCAGCTAACAGTGTGTCGGACTGCCATTTGGTTCATAGCCTGGCACACACAACCCTCCCATACACAGGAAGACCACCTATCCTCCATAACAACACTGGCAATATGACAGTCTCAAGAACTGTGTTTATATGGCTAGACTGCATCCAGCCAAACATTGTGTGTGAGCATTACTGTAGCTACAACACACTAGTTGAAGGGTTCACAGCATGTGGTCACTGAATTGCAGTGGAATGACATGTTACCACTACCACAACAGGTGGGAACATGCAGCACCTGTACATCGACTACATGTACACTATATGGCCCAGACCAGATGTGTATCCCCTGCTGTAGGTATTTCACCATAGACACCCACACTGTATAGAGACATACCACGTGCGGACCCTGCACAGTAAGACACAGTCATATTGGTATACATTGCAAATACCATTTATCCAATCGAGGCATGTGTCAGACATGGTAACTACTGCAGGTCACAGGTATTTATGTGTATGTGACACACACATACATCATGTGTGCAATGCCATTGCTGGTTTAGGCAATGGCATGCATTGATATGTACAAAGACCCACACAAGGTCATACTGTGTGACACAACCACATGTGGCAGTTGTGGGTTACCAAAACATACCTATCTGTACTCTGACAATGGTAATTGACACAGTAGCAGAGCGCGCTATTGGCATTACTAGCAAACTAGACCTGTTTGGCTGTGCTGATAGTGTGGTGACATCCCCTGTGTTTACTGGGGGAGTATGCAGCATCTGGTGTATTGTAGTATTTGCCAAAAGGATCTGTTCTCTCACACTTGCATTTACACATACCCTACTACCCCCACACACACGCACACTTGCAAGATTCATTCCCCTACCTAACTAAGTCATGACACGTGAGAGAGACGCATTAGCAAAGCGCACTATTCGGTTTACTAGATAGTTTCTCTTCTCCTGCTGTACTTATAGGGTGCTGACATCATCTGTGTTTAGAAAGGGGAGTGTGCATCCTGTAGTGTGTTCTCCCAGTTGCCAAAAGGGACGTTTCCTTCACACAAATTTGCACACAACCCCCTCATTCAAACACACACACTTGCAGGATTCAAACCACTACCTAACTATGTTATGACACTCGAGACGGACGCATTAGCAGTGTGCGCAATTTGCATTACTGGGATGCTTCCCTTCTTCTGCTGTACTTATAGGGTGCTGACATCATCTGTGTTTAGAAAGGGGAGTGTGCATCCTGTAGTGTGTTCTCCCAGTTGCCAAAAGGGACATTTCCCTCACACATAATTGCACACACACTAACCCCCCTCATTCAAACACACACAATTGACATTTGCAGGATTCAAACCACTACCTAACTATGTTATGACACTCGAGATGGACGCATTAGCAGAGCGCGCTATTCACATTATAGAGAGGTTTCTCTTCTCCTGCTGTACTTATAGGGTGCTGACATCATCTGTGTTTAAAAAGGGGAGTGTGCATCCTGTAGTGTGCTCCCAGTTGCCAAAAGGGACATTTCCCTCACGCAAATTTGCACACACACACACACACACTAACCCCCCTCATCCAAACACACACACACTTGCCATTTGCAGGATTCAAACCACTACCTAACTATGTTATGACACTCGAGACGGACCCATTAGCAGAGCATGCTATTTGCATTACTGGGAGGTTTTCCTTCTCCTGCTGTACTTATAGGGTGCTGACATCATCTGTGTTTAGAATGCGGAGTGTGCATCCTGTAGTGTGTTCTCCCAGTTGCCAAAAGGGACATTTCCCTCACACAAATTTGCACACACACACTAACCCCCTCATCCAAACACACACACTTGACACTTTCAGGATTCAAACCACTACCTAACTATGTTATGACACTCAAGATGGACGCATTAGCGGAGCGCACTATTTGCATTACTGGGAGGCTTCCCTTCTCCTGCTGTACTTATAGGGTGCTGACATCATCTGTGTTTAGAAAGGGGAGTGTGCATCCTGTAGTGTGTTCTCCCAGTTGCCAAAAGGAACATTTCCCTCACACAAATTTGCACACACACACTAAGCCCCCTCATCCAAACACGCACACTTTCCATTTGCAGGATTCAAACCACAACCTAACTATGTTATGACACTCGAGACGGACGCATCAGCGGAGCGTGCTATTCGCATTACTGGGAGGCTTCCCTTCTCCTGCTGTACTTATAGGGTGCTGACATCATCAGTGTTTAGAAAGGGGAATGCGCAACCTGTAGTGTGTTTTCCCAGTTGCCTAAAGGGACATTTCCCTATCACAGCCTTTCACACACACAAACCCCACTCACCCACTGAGCATTTGCAGGATTCGAACCCCTACTTAACTATATTATGATACTTGAGAGAGATGCATTAGCATAGCGCACTATCCGAATTACTGGGCAC
The DNA here is from genome assembly GCF_019279795.1 of Protopterus annectens. Lineage (NCBI taxonomy): Eukaryota > Metazoa > Chordata > Ceratodontiformes > Protopteridae > Protopterus > Protopterus annectens. Next base: position 1,027,905,698 of record NC_056726.1, on the reverse strand, counting down.
CTGTTCTGCACCTGTAGTATTTCTAGGGTGCTGACATCTTTATTTCTACAGAGGTATGTAGATGTAGTACTACCTGTCAGGTGGGGGATAGCATATATATGCATTTGCAGCCACCTACGTCAGGGTCAGATATGCACATCGCACTGGCAGGTTATGTTCTATACCATGCTTTGGGACCACAGGACCTGTAACACACAACACAACCAGTCCAGAACACCACACCCACATCCAGGACACACACTTAGCTTCCCTGGGAACAGTGCCAGGATATGCAGGTATTCACATACACCATTCCAGTTGTTAACATCAGGTACAGGCATATTGTGTGTGAGAACTACTCAGGCCTCTACAACTTTACCCTACAGCCACTACAATTTGTGGGTCCATGTGCTATGGCAGAACCACACACCACAGCCACATGGGTGAATACATATTGCACCTGTCCATCTGCAATGTGGTTACTCACTGTTCCACACCAGAGGTAGACCACCATTGTTGATATCTGACCCTACCCACCTTTCCCTGGACATCCATATCTCATCTCCACCCCCAGGCAAGGTTGTCACTGCACACAAACTGTGTTTAGCACAAGCAGACTCTACACTTGTGTAGACTGTGGTGGATGACTTCAGAGGACCCATGCTGGAGGACTATACTGGCCACTCAGCATAATCCTTGACAATTGCATTCTATGAGCATGTGACCAGTTTGCATTGGTCATGCTATCCCACATATACCATGACTGCTCCACAACAAGACACCTGGCAGCTGTACACCAGCCATATATGCGCCCTTCAACAGACAGAGTGACCTAATACATTGCAGAGCTGTAGCCCACAGAGGGAGGACATCTGTGGACAGTTCCAGCACGGCACTTCATTCACACATACTCATTACAACACAGTGTTGACAGTGGAATCATCCAGAGAATGCAGATAGGGCTCCCCTCAGTCTGTTATTGACGGACACCTACTGTCAGAGATCCTCAGCAACCCTCTCACAGCACACACCGACAACATGGCTGTGGCTTAGCACATTCAATCCCTGAGACCTCCACGGTGCCCCTGCTTGACAGAGGCACAGCTCACTAGCCTCACATGTTGCCTTCTGTGACCTACTTTACAGTGGCACAGTAGCCTACTATCCTGGGGATGCAGATGCCAAGCACACTCTGGCTGAGCTGTCATTCGCTGGGGCAAGAAGCCTAATATTGACCTCTACACCCATATGTTCAATTGTCGGATGCACAATATTTGTTGTGCTGTTCTACTGTTTGCAGGTCTTTATTGCCATAGCATTCCCTGTTCCTATGACCAACTTGTGTATCTGTGGAAGATGTTTGCATATGACGGCGATCCACTATATCACTTATGTCTCTGTGGTCATTTACTGTGTGCACTGGGCTGATTGCTGTGTTGTGGTTGGTTCCTGGACTGACACGTACAAATACCAGATATGTGTGGCCAACTGCTAAACGGAGATATGGCCTAAGTGTGTGAGCATGCCCAGTTCAGCCTTTCCATGGCATGTTGTCTGACATATGCCTCATTTATCAAAGTGTGCGAGCATGCCCAGTGTGAGCTTTCCATATGTTGCACTCTGAAGTCCACCACATATTTGGGTGTGTGTGAACTTCGACAATATCGCACGTTTATGATTGTGTGTTGGGTGTCATGTTGTGTACTAACTGGCCAACTGCTTTGTGTCTGCCACAACAGGGATTATACTGTGCCTGCAGGGATTGCATGGGATACTTTGCAGACAGTTCTCAACATACTTTCATAATGACCTAACACTGTAGTACCGTATAGTGTACTGGTTCGGTACTTTCACTGTGGTGGACAGTATCCTGGGCTTTAGTCCTATGACTGCTTGACATCTTCATAGTGAGCACAACAGACTGTGTAGGGGCCAGTTCTGCACATATGACCATGTTGCAGTATGTTCGGATATGGACTACCTACACCAGGCTCGTCCAACATTGCTAGTGTATTCCACAACATAGGTGGACATTGGCAAACACTAGCAATGTTCCCTAGGCCATTTCTGATGCTAGTCACAGGGTGTATTTGTCCTTCGACACACATTGTAACTGGAGTTTGCCATTACATATGTCATGGTTAGTATACTGTGCCTCCGTCTACCTCTGACATAACAGTGATACCCAGGGTAGCCTACCATCTCCCATACACTCATCAGGATGCCTCTTGAGGGGTGTCGATATGTGGCTCTCTGGCTGACCTGTACCAAGAGTTTACTGAAGTGTGGGGGTGCCTTCTGTGTTATGGATCATTCTTTACAGCTTGTCCTATGTATGTCAGTACTGGGGTTCAGGTCTCTCATGTGCATAGCTCACTGCCATTCAGATTGTACAAGGTGCAACTTGTTCATTCATTCCAGGTTGGACATGGCATCATACATCAGGCACAGCTTTCCTGTAGCTGGGAAGGATGGCAGTGTGTGGGGCTGCAGTTTGTTTACTCAGGCAACACATGGCATCTGTTCATGCTCTTTGCTATCCCTGGTGAGGTACTGTTGTGGACTTTACAGTTGATGGAGGTGTCTGCTGCGGTATATCCCACAGGGGCTATTGTAGTCAGTTGTGATGCTGATGGAGGATGGCTGCAGAGCCACAGTGAGTTCCCCTTATCTACATCTGCCAACCTTCATGTTTGGGTGGGTATATGGTACATGTTTCTGCGAACACTACAGCCACATGTTTGTTCAGTGCAGGATATTTATCACCTTTTGTACCCAGGTCTCACATTACATGTTAGGTACCTCATGGGTTAACACCTGTGTGGTAATTTGTGGGCACTTACTGTATATCCATGGTGGTTGTCTATACACAGTTCTGCAATTAGCTTTCTGACATGGCTATGGCTACAGTTGTCTGTTTGTAGGTGGCCCTTTTGTGGGTTGCTTGTGTCAGCTGGGGGTCGGATATGGTGGGCTGTTTGTACTCCTCTGCATACATGCTCAGTCACAGTCCTTCCATGTTGGCCTATACCTATGGGACATGTATACAGAACAGGGGTGGGGGGGCCAAGACCAGGCCTTGTGGGATGCCACTCATATCCGCTTTGCAGTCTGACATGGATGCGGCATGTCTGCCCATGTCAGTTCTGTCCTTGGTCTGCTTTGCAACCCCTCTACTGACATAGGGGTGTATATTTAAGCTAGTGAACATATCCATACTGAACTCGTACGGTATTGTCTAGAAGCATGTGCACGGTCCAACTACGCTGTGTGGACCACATAGCCCTCATCAATGACCTTAATGACTGCTTCAAATGGGTCAGACATGTTTAGGGGCCGGTTCTGCAGTTACAACAGCCACAGTGTGTAGGGTCCAGTATCAGTAGGTCCACAATAGCCTTCTGTCTGCGGTACATACTGATCCTTTCCATAGCTGTGCAGAACAAGCTTGTCAGGATCCTGGGGTGGTAGTTTGGAGTATCCATTCAGGCAACACCTTTGTTGTGATGGACCACTGTTGTTGTACACTGCTCTTTGGGTACATATCCTGTGGTAAGGCTGACATTGGGCAGTAGTGTGATTTGGCATTCCATTATTCTTGGGGTCCATGTTGGCCTCAGCACAGGACACCATCACATACCTTTGCTGCTGTGTGTTCTGCTTTGCAGATGATTGCTGTTACCTCAGCATCTGCAATGTCAGGGGACCATCTGCTGGGATAGGTATTTTGCACTCGGGGGGGGGGGTGTTTGCACTACACCTGACAGGTTGTATGTTAGCAATATGTGTGTGTGTTTGGTATGTTGTTTGTAATATCTGTGTGATTCAGAGCATATCTGTTGATGCCCAACATGGTTCCTACCATCAGTTGGGTAAGCCTTGTGATTATCCTTAGTGTCCTGTACGTTTTGTATCTTCATAGGTTCATGGGTTCATAGTAGGCTAGACACCCTAGGCCATTAGTAAGCCTAGCTAGAGTGTGTGTGTCTTTCGCCACCCCTTGCTATGTTCAATTATGGCCATTTATTAGGTTCTTTACTGTGCCTCTGTCTGGTCGTGACACAGTGGGGACCCCCAATATACATGTACGGTCATCCATCCACTTGGCAATATTCCTGTTGAGGGGTGTCAGTGAGGGGCTCTGCCTACCATGGATTGGGATCCTGTTTCTGGGTGTGGGGAGCCTATGGGTTATGTATCTGTCCCTCCAGCACATCTTATTTCATTATGTGTTGAGGTTGACGTCTGTGACTCTCACAGCTCCAATGGCTTTGATTTCCTGTGGTGTAGCATGTCCATTACTCCTGTGTTGGACATGGCCTTGTACAATAGACATACAATGCCTCTGTGTAGGCAGTGTGTGACTGCAGTCAGCTGGGGTGTCTACAGCCAGGCAGCATATGACATATATTTCACACCCTTTATCCTGTTGGTGGGGTAACTATGAGGTCTTCCGAACGGCTGCAGGTGTCACGTACGGTACATCCCATATGAGTCATTGTACTAGATTATGGGTCTGATAAGGGAACAGTACAGCGGCACAGTGACCTCTGTTGATGTTGATGTGAATCCTTTCATGATACGGTGTCCAGTATCAACAGTCTTCATAGCCACATTGGCATTGTGGGTGTCACATGACAGATTAATGTTGACCTGTGTCCCTAGGTTCCTGATTACTCCTTGCATACATAATGGTTTGACACCTATGTGGTACTTTGTGTGTACCTTGTCTGGTATTTGGTGGGACATTCATACTGTCCAGTGTCTTCGGATGTCTGGGTGGAGTTCTTGTGTATGAGAGTGTGGTCTGTCACATGATACAGACTGTACAGCAGTTTTGACTACAGTTATGTGCACATGGGTGGTGTCCGCTGCTTTGTGCATTGTCAGTTACCTGGCAATATGGGTGTCTGTGCTGCATATGGATACTCCCCCTCCTTTGATGTTTTGGTGCAGGTTTTGGGGCCATAACACATGATATGTGGTATAACCTAGTAGTGCTGGTGTGCTATCACTAGGCTTGCAGCAGGCTTCTGTCACTGGACAGACATCAATGTTCTCCATAATGGGAAGTGCCTCAGGGGCATGCATATTGCAGTTTACACATCTGGCATTGGTCAGCATTACCCTTATGTTTCCTACCACTTATGTTTTCTAGGGTGGTGGGTAGTCTTTTTGGCCTTGCCTACATACGACTCTATGGAGGTGGCAAAGGCCTTATCCAGTATCCAGACGCACATGGGTAACAGCTGACAGCCATCCCTGTAACAGCAGCATGGCTTGTCATGCTTGACATCTCAAGCAGACACACATTAGACCCTCTTGGACTGATAGCTGTAACTGTGCCAGCTGTTAAACATGAGCATTCTGTGTTTGTACTGTGGCATCATTCTTGGTGAGGGCTGGATGCTGCACACAGCCAGTGTCATCCCGCCCTGGGGTACATATTCAGAGGGACCATCCATGTCTCTTTTTATGTTGACCAGGGAGCTACATCTCAGGTAATTCACACCAGCATGGACATTGAGTGCATCATATTTCTGCTTGCTTTCGGGTGACCTGCGTACTTGTGTTATGTGGCATTTTGTGGCAGCCTACAAGCAGCTTACTCTACCATTTCCCTTGTTCAGTTTGGTGAGTGGGACAGCTGTGTGTCTGCCTATACAGACACCTATTACAACTGTATCAGGCATGTTGTTTCTCCTTCTGGCCTGTGACTGTTTGGCACACCAGCTTTGCGTACTATTCGTTGCATGTGCTATGTTTGAAGGTTGTGGTTGCTTGTGATCTACTTTGGAGGCTTCTGTTGGTGTGGTGTGTTTGTAATTAAGGCCTCCGGGAATATTTGTCTGTGTTTATGTGCTTGGTTTACAGTTGTTTTAGGTCTATGTGGGACTGGGTTTGTGGTGTATGTGGTTACCTTCTCCTCCTGACTAGTGTTGACAGTACTGAGTTGTTGGAGCTCAACCTCTGGTTTGGATACATGGATGCATCTATCACATATATTTGTATTTATTGGGGGGTGTTGTGGTTGTCTGTGTACTTGGTACTGGCGTCACATTGCCTCTGGATTCACAGATTATACTTGTTGTGGCTGGACTTAGTGGATTGTATGTGTGGACATATGTTGTTGCCATACTACTGGTCAGTGATTACTTCCCTTTTTATGTTTGCTCTATCATGTGGTAACTTCCTCATTCTCTTGCATGGTTTGGTAATGGCTGGAGGCCAGCATGCTAGATGCCTGCGTGTATGGCATTGTGTGTTGTTGTTATTTGTGATTGCATACTCCAAGCATTCCTGGCTGTGTTCATGGAATGCCTGTATAACATATTCTGTGGTGTGTCCCATATTCTGCACTTGCACAGGGCCTTTTGTGGATTCAACATCGGTTTTGAGGGCTGCAACCTATACTTTACACATGTTTTTCACTGTGGTATTCTGGCCAGGGACTGGGGTCAGGGTGTGTATATCCAGTGTGATTACTCTATGGTCTGGTCTTACCAGTGAGGGGTACACTTCTCATCTTGCCATCCAGTACACATGTTGCTGATTATCACATCCAGTATGCTTACCCCTCTTATGAGAGTGGTACATTGTTCCTGGGCATTTTGATTTATGGAATCTGGGTAATTTTCTCCTACTGTGTTGGTGCTAGTACAATGCTACTGGTGTATGTCTGCATATTTTCAGTCAAGCAATATAATGTGGTTTGGGGGGCTTGATATATTCATGTATTCCGACATAGGCCAGGTGCTGTTCCTGGTATTAGGATAGTAGTCTGCAGCAGGCTATATACTGCGAGGCAGTTTTAGCCATTGGTATTTGACCATGGCTATTCCATGCTGCTTCTTGTTGTGGTACCAACATGGGGGTGTGGTTATCCTTGCCATTTCTTGCTAGTCACCCTCCTTTTGTAGCTTGTTCCATGTTTTGCGGCTGTACAGCACAGTATGAGGTGTGACCTGGTAGTTTTAGGGTGCTGATGTGAGCCTTGCCCAGTTCTCTATTACAGGACTGGTATCTACATTCACCATACTGTGTGTGTTTACACTGCACACATCTTGCTGTTTATACATCTGTCATTGGGTAGCATTACATCTAGGTTCCTATCCCTTGTAGAACCTATGAAGGTGGGTTTGTGTTTTGAGACTTACCTATTCAGGGCATGCCGGTATCCATGGGGCATGTCATGATAGGTGCATGCCACCCCTAGCCGGTGGTGCATCATGTCAAGCTCCGCATATCTTCCCAGCCTGAAATACATTGGCTCCCCTTTGACTGACTGCATTACTTCAGCCAATTATTGTATTTGATCTTCTTGTCTTCATAGTGTGGCATCATGCTTGGTGAGGGTGAGATGTTAGGCAGGGCCTTAATGTTTGCATATACTAGATGGTGTTACATTGCTTAACACATGGCAATCATGCCTCAGGTGGTGCTGCAGGGCTGCCTCTGTTGGATGCACATACTACACTCCCTGTACATGTTTGAGAGCAGGTTGTGTCATGTTAGGCATCCCTGTTAGGGGTATCATTCCCAGGGTCCCTACTGAGCCAGTGTATGTGCTATGTGTTGCCTCTTTGCCAAGGCCAGGGCATACTGGGCACGCCTCCTTCTGCCTACTGGGGCAGGCTCAGGTTGTTCCTTCTCCGAGTCACGCTCTGCCTGTGATGGCCTTGGCAATGGTGGGGGGCTGTTTGGCCCGGCCCTATGCTGGTCCTGCTGCAGCTGTTTTCGAAAGATCATATTATGTAGCATAGCACATACCATGACAATTTGGGTACATGTAGTTGGTGTGTACTACAAGGCTCCACCAGATGTGTCCAGACACCGGAACCGTGACTTGAGCAGCCCAAACACACACTCTATTACATTACGTGTTTGTGCGTGTGCCTCATTATGGCGTTCCTGTTCAGGTGTGTGTGCGTTTCTGATGGGTGTCATCAGCCACGGCTCCAGTGCATAACCTGCATCCCCCACTAGGTGTCCGTGTGGGATGTCCCCATTGGCAAATGTCTGGTACAGCTGCGTCAAATGCCAGATGTGGGAATCGTGATAACTCCCAGGGTAGCCAGCACACACATTCATTATTATGCCCTGGGCATCACACACGACCTGGCAGTTGATGGAGGGGAAGCCCTTGCGGTTAATGTAGGCCCTACCCCGCTCACCGGCTGGTGCTTTGATGCATATGTGCGTGCAGTCTATTGCACCCAGTACCTCAGGGTATTTCGCTATTTGCTGGAAGAGACGCATATTGCTGGCCAATACCTTTTGGGAAAATATACATGATCACCGACATGTGCTGACATGGCATCCAGGAACTGGTGCAGTTCCCTGGAGGCTGATGCCTGTGATATCCCCATCATATCGCCAGTTGGTCTCTGGAAGGTACCTGTTGCTAGTATTCTTAGGCCAACACATACCTTGGTTTCCACTGGGATGGGTTCCCCTCTGTTGGTTCTGTGTGTGAGGCGTGGCCTGCACAGCTCAACAATTTGCTGCAGGAGCTCTCTGTCCACTCTATAGCATTCTACTATCTCCAGCTCATGTAACCCGTGGTAGGTGACCCTGGGCCTGTACACTCTTCTCCGTCTCCTCACTGTGGGTTGTCTGGCACCATCTGCATTGTCACCACCCTCAGCAAGTCGCCTATGTCTCATTATGACAGCTATGGCAGCCCCTAACATTTCTGCTCTGAGTTCAGCTTTTTCAGTTTTCACTTCTATTAGCTTACTACTGTCTTGCAGTGTCTCTTAAGGGAAACATCCTGCACTACTGTTTGCAGAGTTTTAAATGCTGGGCTGGGCTACTATTCTGCCTGTGTAATTGCCTGCTTCTAATTGTTTTCACCTGCTAGCTTCAGCAGTTATCCCTGCTAGCTTCCTATTAATTCTGTTGCTTCCTTTTTCCTCTCTGTTGCCTCAGGGGGGAGCAACGTGCATACTATCTGAAACACGCTCACAGTGGCTTACATGGGTGCACATGTGCTTACACAGTTCAGAATCTACTTATTCAGGTTAAAACGCGCGTACACCCGCGCAAACACTGTTACACGTCTGCCAACAGCCTCCAACATACTCAGCCCGCCCTACACGCGCGCACACCCACGCAAACAGTGTTAAACATCTCCCAACAAACTTCCACATGCTCAGACTGCCTTACACGCGTGCACACTGTCCTACTCGCACTTCATGGCGTGCACACGTGCGCATGCACGTCCAGCAAGAAACTTTGGTGTAAGTAACAGTGTACACCTTCCATTTCTTGACTTTCCATGACTTATCTAGTGGCATACCTCTTTCCATGATCTGTGCCTGTCATCTGTAATGTTACACTGGCCTCCAATGAACTGCATTTCTTTCTACCATTCCCTCCTGTGATGTCACCTATCTCCTACTCTATTCTTCCCCCTTACGTATCTCTTACACTACTCAGACTGTGCTCATTTGCTATGTGACTGTGAGATTCAGTATCCGAACCCTCATTTACATGAGATTGCCTACTAATGCTTAGTTACATGTCTTAGACTCAGCTTCCCCCCTTAGCAACCACTACACGGTGGCCATGTTGGTTTTGGTCTGCTGGTCCCTGCATTGTCATTCCATGTATTGCATGAAACCCACATTTGTGGGTTTATAACCTTCTTTTTTATGTTTTTATACAGCGCAGCCCGTTTGCGCAGGGCTGCGCTGGGAAAAAAATATTATAATTTTATCATTTTGGCATTGGGTTGTATTGCCAATGGTCACATATTTGGCCATTGGCATGCTGCCTGAGTCATATGCAACCTTTTTTTGGATCTGACATGGCTCCATTGTGGAATTTGCAGAAATGTACTCAGTTGTCAACTGAGTACATTTCTGCAGCTAAAATGTCTCCTACACAGACTGGTTTCTGCTTCGTGGATCGCTAATATACCTCATTTGCATACCTTTCGGATGCAAGTGAGGTATTTAGCATGTCCACGCCCAGTCCGTGTAAGAGACGTTTTAGCTGGTCTCTTACACGGAGCTTAGGGCTGTTTCTGGATCGCGAGGCTTGCATTGAGTGTTGCACGTCTCTTACACTCCGTGCAAGCCTTCGTGAATCCTGCCCAATATTTTCAGTCGGCATATATACTGACATTAAATTGTATTTTTGTTAAGGGTTGAATCAATATTTATTTCCTGTACATATATAGATAGATAGATAGATAGATAGATAGATAGATATAAATAAAACATTCCTGGCATTTGCAACATGTAAACATTCCATACTAATTTTTATTTTATTTTTTTATTTATTTTATTTTACATTTGTTGACCGGGATAGTCCGACTGGATATATGTCCATTTTCAGTGGAGGCCAGGGGAGAACAGCTCCACAATGATAATAATAATAATAATAGTAATAGTACAATAATATTCCAAGAGAGCAAAGGATTTAGATACAACATTTCAGAAGGTTTAACACAGTAGGAACACAGACATATGCTAAAGGTTAACAGAGCGAGCAAAAATATGAGATAGATCTTTTCAAAAATTTAAAGCACAATAGGAAACAGTACAGTATACAGAAAGAATAAACTCAACAGGCATAACTGTACATTATGACATGACACAACAGATGAGTGGAGTATTTGCTTGCTGATAGCCTAATAGCTAGAGAAAGACCAAGTTGTTGGTTTGGGTTAGTCAGAGTTTAGGCAGGGGCATAACCAGTTAGTTCGAAAGTATATTTTGAGGCCTTTTTAAATAGGGGGAAGAGATGGTTCTTGGATAAGAGTTGCAGGTAAAAGGTTCCAAAGGTTCAGGCTTTACGATATGCAACATCTTCTTTACCTTCCTACTCCTTATAGCAGTGTTTCTGTTTTACATGCTGATTCCTCCTAAACAATGGCTCCTTATAGGAATGTCATCAATCCAAACGCTGAGAAATAATTATCAAAACTCAGGAGAAGATCAAGGCTCTTACATCACTTTTCTCCATTAAACTTTTTTTTTTTTTTTTGCTGGGGGAAAGCATTCCTGCATCCATCAATGTGGGGGTGAAATCCCCCTGCCCAAACCTATGTACAGTAACTCTGAGATCACCATACCTTTAAGAATAGGAAGTATTCTGATAAATGGCCATCTCAGAATTACATGTAAGTCCATTTTTTCTGCTATTCAATTTCTTTGTTTAGGGACTTGTTCTAGTAAGTCATGACATTGTAAATGGTTACTGAAACTAGGCATAATGTCTTTAACTTCCTTAGTATCACTGAGTGATTGCAAGATATACCCGTTTCTTCTAACCATTTCAATCACTTTATTCATCTGCGTATTATAAAATTATAAGAAATAGTCATTCACCTTCCCCATTTGCTATCACTTTCTTTACTAGATTATTTATCTGGAGCTTTTCTCCTCGGGTCTCCACTGAGAGCGGGCCTTTGGCCCAGCTGGACCAACCCCGTTAACAAATGTTAATAAATAAATAAATACATTAGCTGAAAAACATAGAATTCTATTTTCACCTTTTCTACTTAAAATTAAAATCTCTTGTTGAGCCAATTGCAGTTGTTTACTCATGGAACTCTTGTCTCTAAAATCATGACTTAATGTCTTTATTTGTTGAGAAGCTTTAACTTCATTTGTATTTAACCTTGAAATTCTATGTACCTGCCCTTTAACTGTGTTCTGAAAAATATATCTTAAATGCCTACTGGTCCTCTGGACATAGGTATTCCATCTAGTAGGTTTCTTATATACAGTACTTCTCAGTGAAATCTCACCTCTTCTTAATACCACACAATATGAAAATTAATATTCATCTTTGATGTACTTATCTTAAATTTTTAAAAAGTAGTCTTTTGCAATAAGTTAAGTGGATTAGCTACACTAAATCACTGCAGGACTGAATGTGTGTGTGTGTGTGTGTGTGTGTGTGTGTGTGTGTGTGTGTGTGTGTGTGTGTGTGTGTGTGTGTGTGTGTGTGTGTGTGTGTGTGTGTGTGTGTGTGCGTATGTGTGTGTGTGTGTGTGTGTATGTATCTGTGTGTGTGTGTGTCTGTGTGTGTTCACGCGTGTGCGCGCGTGTGTGTGTGTGTGTGTGTGTGTGTGTGTGTGTGTGTGTGTGTGTGTGTATGTATCTGTGTGTGTGTGTGTCTGTGTGTGTTCACGCGTGTGCGTGTGTGTGTGTGTGTGTGTGTGTGCGTGTGTGCGTGTGTGTGTGTCTGTATCTGTGTGTGTGTGTGTGTGTGTGTGTGCGCGTGTGCATGTGTCTGTGTGTGTGTGTGTCTGTCTGTCTGTCTGTGTGTCTGTGTGTGTGCGCGCTCGCACATTGTGTGTGTGTGTGTGTGTGTGTGTGTGTGTGTGTGCATGTGTGTGTTATTTACATGGATGCCATTTACCTGAAAACATTGCAATCTGCTAATGCTTCAACAGAAAGAGAAAAAGCAGGGTAAAAGAGAAGGATTTATAAATAGAGGAAAAGGAGTCTTACTGTACCCTGAGTGCAATCATTTAGTTCCACAAATATAAGTTGGTAATTAAAGAGATATAAAATCAAATGGAAATATCTAGATTAAAATAACCAGAAGTTGAAGGGCTATTGTAAGATATGATTGAGTGGTTAGTTCCAATAATCAATAAAATGTGAATATACTTTTCAATTAAACAACAAAAGTTTATGAGCTGCTAGATATTTTAATTGCCATTTGTCTAAACCCTTCCCATGTAACAGATTATTTATCTAACCAATTTAATGTAATATATAGTTTGATTAAAATAAATAAGGCAATTAGGATACGGGTTTGCAATTTAGTTAGACCAGGTGGACATATGTGTAACTGGTAAATTCCCATGAAAGGGTGGCCTTTTCATAATCTTTTGTAGTTTATCTTTTAAAGAATTCCAAAGCTTATAGACACACTTGCAACTCCAGAGTATGTGAAGGAGATCAGCTCTTTGAGATATGCAATAAAGACCAAAAGGGGAAATTGACTGGTTAAATTTATGTAGAATTGTAGGGGTGAGGTATGCATTGTTAATAATCATAAGCTGTGTATAGAAGAGTTTTTTAAAAGGAATTAACCTGGATGTTAATGTTATGGATTGTTTTATTTGATTAATAGAAATTGAAGGGTTTTCCTTAGACTAATAATCTGAGAAGAGGTTATCGTTCTGGTACCTAATCAATAAAATTAATTCATATGTAATTGAAATAATTTTATTTCCTCATTAACATTAATTTTCAGAGGGTTTTACAAACAACTATCCTCAAGATTTAATAAACTCTGTGTAGGAATAGTGTAAGTCCTGCACGGAGTGTACCATGGCAGTGTCTGCAGCTCCCCCTTGGCAGCGCGTCTTGCATATTAATGAAGGTGTGCTACTGAGGGATATCCATGTACACAGTTACTGAATCTGTGTAGAGGACGTGTTACAGTGCTTGAAGATGTGTAACATACCCCCTGCACTATCAAAGTGCCAGATGGTACTAATATTAAATGAATATTTGTGTCCTGGACAACTTGTAAAATTTGTATGTAGTGGGTGTGTTACAGTGTCTGTAACACACACCCTGTGCTGTCAAAGTTCCAGATGGCACTGAAATATAAATGTGAAATGTGATTTTCCTTTTTTTTTTTTTTTTTAATTTTTCTTTTCTTGTGCTTGCGAGGCACGGTGATGCCCTTAGCAATGAACACATGCCAGACAACTAAAAATAGAGACCAGATGCTTTTAGTTTTAATAGAAGAGGTCAAGTTTAATCTTAGCTGAGCAGGTTTGTGCAGCATGGCACAGTGCTTAGCAGTTTTTAAATGTAACTGAGAGCTATATAGAACTGTATAGCTCAAATCACCATATACTTGGTAGCTGAATGGTTAGAGTATCGATCTCGTGTACAGTAGGTGGATGGTTTGAATACAGGCCATTCAGCCTTTACATGCAATAGGGAAATATTTATATATTTATATATATATATATATATATATATATATATATATATATATATATATTTTTTTTTTTTTTTTTTTTTTATCAATATATTGACATTTGTTAATGGGGTTAGTCCAGCTGTACCAGAAGCCCACATAATAATAAAGTATCATTAATGAGCAATTACTTTCAATATTTTTTGTTTTTTAAAACTCTGGTTTTCCTGTAGCTAAGCCCTGCTAAGCATTGCTAAGCCAAGCCAAGCAATGTTTAAACCAGATCTGTTTTACCAGTACTTAGCAACAGGCAGCTTTGCTTAACTGGTTTGGGCACTGCTTAGCAATTCCTGTTTAAGCAGTCCTCAGCTCAGCAAAGCGGATTTGCACACTGCTAAGAATTGCTAAGTGTTTACCAGTTTAAACACTGCACAACTAAGCTTAGCAGGTTTGCACGGTGCTAAGCTTGGCTTAGCATTTTTAAAATGGGCCAATAGTGGCAAAGTGCAGGAAAACAGACTTATATAAGCTGCACAGGTGGGAATACAGCCAGAACTTGTTGGACTTTAATCGCTGTAGGAACTATGGTTAGAGTTGGAGAGGGTGCACACTTTTGGGTTCAGTGCTGGGGCATTTTGGAGTCCAGGGCCATGATTGAGCTCCTTTATAAATACCATGGTAATCAGCTGCTGCAGGGCCAGGACCAGGGCTCTGAGTACAAGTCAGAACCATGGAACTGGCTGACACTTGACCTCACCAATGCTGGAATCCCCAGCAATGGTGGGCAGGTGCATCATCATTATGATGACCTGAAGCAATGTAATGGGGGTCTCTTGGCCCATTGGATCCAAGACACTCAGGATCAAAATGTTCCAGTAGCTTCTAAGTATAAGAACCATCGATTTACCATCTTCTACTATCAATACCTGATAGGTATGCATAATGGTGTGTTTCTCTCCCCACAGTTGCAGAGAAGTGAACTCACAACTTGGAGGCCCATGTGGCGTGCCTGGCCAGGGTTGCGCTGAGAGTATGTTGAATACAGATATATCCTGCTCTCTCTCTCTCTCTACACATATATATATATATATATATATATATATATATATATATATATAGTAATATAATTAAGAAAGACTACACTAGTAATTGCCAGTAACTTTATTCTGTTTATTCTGTTTTCAGTGTACTGCAATGAATATATGTGTTCATAGACCTGCGATGATATAAGTGAGCAATGCCAGGTATAGTTCAATATACAGGAAAGCATGAAATCTGATACTGGTAACAAAAGCAATTTACTACTGCATTAATAATGTTAAGGAATAACATGTGTATACTGTATTAATAATGATGTTCCGGTAATAAAGTACAACTGGAGTCTTAATGTTAAGGGAATAATTCATCTGCAGTCATACATTTCCGGAACTAAAGTACACCTGTAGTCAGAATTGTTAGAGAAATAAAATTAGTAATGCATACAGTGTGGAATAGCTGTCTTTCAATGCCTGCATTATGTAACCTGTTTGACAATAAAAAGACTGTTAACTGTTTCATCTCACCTTCATTAAAGGTTTCTTGTGCAAAATGTTGTGTGTATTCTGGGCTGTTGGTCAGGAAATTGTGTATTACAAGTTCTGTGAAGCAAACATGGGTGTAATACCATGAAGTGACTGAAGGTTGGCTGATAAACAATTGTTTTATTAAAGTAGATGTGGAGCTATATTCCAAGACATGCTGCATGATGATATTTGTTCTGCATTATAAGATCTGAACATTGAGTAGTAATGTGTAAGGTATTATGGTGTGTTTCTGTTAACCTTTGCATTTCAGCTATATGCATTCCTGAATGTAGTTATGTTGATGCAGGCAAGTATGAAACTGTAATAGCTGTAGACTGCAAAAATATACCATCTGCAACTCTATATATGTCAGGTACCCAAATCAGCACTGGGATATAGTCTGTAAACATCACACCTTTTCCTATCCACTGAGGATTAATTGTGTACACCTGCAGTCCAGCTAGTAATACAAAGTTAATTAAGGCACCAAAGTTACACACTGGAAATCAGTCACTGTACTTTATTGCAGAAGACAAACGGTAAGCGCTTTCAGAACTTAATGTTGCTTCATCAGACCACATCACTATAACTGATGCTTGGTTAAATACTAGAACAATTAGTATGACATCACAATTTAAAGGGATATTACCCCACTAACATAAGAACATATATCAATATCCATAAGAAAAATGCATACAATTTATAGAAAGGTGTGTATTTACACACAATGATATTTAAAAAAGGGGGAATGTCATCCCTGATGGTTATTACTATATATATATATATATATATATATATATATATATATATATATATATATACATATATATATATATGTACATATACACACACACATTTGTGCACATATAACCATAATAGTACAATAAAAAATATAAAAAACTCATATTTAGTGTTTAAGGCGCCTTGCCTTAAGGTAAGGAACTAATGAGGTGCAGCCATTCAAACCAGGATATCTATCTGCTTGTAATTTAGTGATCCATTGTTGTTCTAATTCTTCAGTGTGGTTTTCTACATCACCACCTCTGTTTGTCCTTACTATTTGTTGTAAGATTAAAAATTTAAAACAATGACTAGTGTCTGTATTCAGGACATGATTAGCTAGAGCATTTGATTGCTTCTGGTTCCGTATTTCCCTTATATGTTCTAACATTCTTTCTTTAAAGCTCCTATTTGTTTTGCCTACATAATAGGCATGACATGCTTGGCAAAAACAAAAATAAACAACATCGACACTTTTACAATCATAATAATTCTTCGTATACAGTTTAAAACATTTCACAGGATGAATGTACTCATTTTTAGTGTAAACATGCTGACAAGCAGCACAATTCCTGCACGGGAAGGTGCCCTGTCTGTTGGAGAGATTCTTTCTAAACGACAGATGTTCTCTATTACAGAGCTGCTGCTTTAAAGACACATTATTTCTAAAACTGAAATTTGGACTGTCACCAACTGTGGAAACCAGACCTGGTATTTCATGTAATAAGTGCCAATTCTTTTTAATAATTTCCGTATACTTATTGATGTCACTTGCAAATCTAAAAACTATTCTAAACTTATTTCTATCAATACTTGTATCATGAGGTATACTTGTATCAGCACTATAAGAACTCATATATGGTTTACATCTTGTAGATCTCAATTTCCATGCATCTGCTATCACTCTAGTGATTTCGAGCTAGAATAGCCTCTTGTTTGAAATTCGTCTTGCAACTTATTTAAAGCAACTACTGCCTCATCATCATTATTATGTAGGCATAGGGTTCTATAGACTTGTCCTTTGAGGACATTTCTAGGTATGTGTCTCGGGTGCATGCTTGACCTGTGAAGACAGGCATTGGTTCTTGTGGGTTTGTGGTAAATACTGGTTCTTATCTGCTTTAAATCAGTAAGGGTGACACTCACATCCAGAAAATCAACACATGTATCAGAAAAAGTAAAAGTAAACTTCAAAAAGTCTGTAGTACTATGAAGGTAATCAATGAAATTACTGATATTTTCACCATGCCCTTTCCACGAGACAAAAACATCATCCACGAAACGGACATACCAGAGAATGTAGCCAAAAAATGGGTTAACATCTGACAAAACATACTGTTCTTCCCATCGTACTAATGATGGATAGGCGTAGATATTTGCACACAAAGTGCCCATAGCCACGCCAATCGTCTGTAGAAAAAATTGATCCTGAAAAGTTACAATGTTATTTTCAAGTATAATCTCCAATAGTGCACAGACTAGCATAATCTTATTAGTAGTCAGCTTCTTATTCATATCAAGGAATTATCTTATTCTATCAATACCCCAAACATTTGGAATACTAGTAAAAAGAGATTCAATGTCCATGGTGAGAAATACAAATTCTTCATCATTATCTATGGTTTCCATTCTATTTTGCAACCGCTGTAAAAACATTTTTGTGTCTCTAAGAACTGTATAGCAGCTATCTAAGAACTCATGTAAAATGCCTTCTACGTAAATAGATAGAGGCTCAGTGCAACATCCTGCTCCTGATACTGGGTGATTTCAACTACCCTGCCATTAACTGGGATAACTACTTGGGTACCAAAACCTTTCCCCAACGGTTCTTGCAATTCATAAATTCCAGCCCCCTGCATCAACTAATCCATTGTCCCACCAGGGGCTTCAATATTCTAGACCTGTTCATTACCAGTATGGGACATAGATGCTCCACATCAGTGGTCACCCCCTCATTGGTCAGGTCTGACCATAAGCAAATCCCTTGACATTAACATCTCACCCCCACCCCCCAGTAAGGAAACCTCCATAAAAAAATTCTCCAAAGCCAACTTCATGCTACTCAAGTCTGAAGTGACAAACATCATGACACCCATGCAGATGGGAGCTGAAAGTTCGACTACTGAATCCTACACTAAGGCACTGGGTGAGCACATCTACTCGTGCATGACTCGTGCCATCCCAAATAGAACCAAGACTCTCTCTTCCAAAAAAAGGAAGCGAATCTGGTGGTCCCCTGCCATAAACAAACTATACAACAGAAGAAAGAAACTGTTGCAGAAAAGTGGAAAATCCCAGGATGCAACAACCTCCCTTACCAGCCTTAGTAAGAAGCTGAGATCCTTCATAAAATCCTCCAAAGCTAGTTGCAAAAATAAAATTGCAAAAAAGATTCCAAAGACAACCACAAGGCATTCTATAGTTATGCCAAGAATCTAAATGGCAGTGCTCAGATATGCTCTGAGCTACAACAGAATGGTATTAAACATACTGATCCCAAGGATATTGCCAATATCCTGGCAGATCGATTTAGTGCCAACTACACCCCCCTCTCACCCCCTAAAGGGCCCATCTCAATACCAAAGGATTGCCAAATTCCAGTAATCATTGCCACACAGGTAGAAACCACACTCTCCAAAGCTAAGAATACAGCATCCATGGGACCAGATGACATCCCAGGCTGTGTACTATATGAACTACAAAATGAACTGGCACCTCACCTAAGTGTCATGTTTAATCATAGCCTCACCTCAGGCTTCATGCCCACTGAGTGGCGCACAGCTACAGTTATCCCACTCCACAAGGGGGGATCCACCTTGGAACCCAGGAACTACTGTCCCATCAGTGTGAGGAGCCTGTTCTGCAAGGGCATGGAATGCATTATCATGGAACTTATAAACAAAGACATTGGCATCCTTAAAACACTGGACCCCACCCAGTTTGGGTTCGTGAAGGGCCAATCTTGTCTCCTGAACCTGATTGACTTCTTTGAAATCAGTCTCCAGAGCTGTGAACAAGGGTAAGGCAGTCCACACAGAATATCTGGACCTTGCCAAGGTCTTTGACACCATCCCCCATTCTTGAGTCATAGATAAACTTACTAAGCTGGGCATAAATCCCTTTGTCACTCGATGGATTGCCAACTGGCTTACTGACAGAACCCAGACTGTAAAAGTAGCCGACTCCAAATCCAGCTCCAGACAAGTGACAAGTGGAGTACCTCAGGGTTCAGTCTTGGGACCGCTCTTGTTTGGCATCTACTTCTCTGAAGTACAGGCCAATACTAAGGGACCCTGGCTAACAAAGTTCGCAGATGACTGCAAACTGGGAGCCATTATTGAATCCCCAAATAATGTGGATATTCTACAAAAGGGCCTTACAGAAACAGATGCTTGGTGCCAGAGCCATGGGCTCAAGCTTAATGCCAAGAAATGTATAGTTATCCCCTTTGGGAAAAAACATGCACCCATGAATTACCATATAGGTGGCAGTACAATAAACACTGAAAGTGTGATGAGAGCCTTAGGGACACAGGTGGACAGTGGTCTCACCTTTGATAACCACATTGCCACAACAGTCAGGAAATCCTTATATGTGGCACACCTCATCACTAAGGGCTTTTCATCCAGAAAAAAGGAGGTCATTGTCCCACTGTACTCATCCCTCATTCAACCCATTTTAGAGTACAACGCCCCGTTTGGCATGTACCTCACAAGACATCTGCAACAGCTGGAAAGGCCACAGAAATACCTCACTAAAATAATCACAGGCCTAAAGCAGATGCCCTATGCTGACCATCTAAAAAACGCCAGCTATATTCTGTAGCATATTGTCTACTCAGAGGCGATCTCTGCTTAACATAAACAGCCATGTCAAACCCTGAGCTGTTGGACATGCTCCACTTAAAGAAATGCCAATCCCTCAGAGCCACTTGCTTCAGGGATCTAAACCTTGTCATCACAATGAACAAAACATGCTGGAGGGATAGGTTCCTGACCCAGAGACTCCCCATACTCTGGAATAGATTGCCCATACATGTCAGGCAGAGCGCCTCCTTGGCCCTCTTCAAATGGAACCTTGACGATTGGATGGGAGATAGGAAATTTACCCGGGGATTACGTCAGCCACCCTGCTAGACAGGGGTCCAGGGAAGTAAATATTCTGGGAAGAAATATCCAGGGAATTGTTATGACTAGGCTTGTATAGGCCCTAGGACCGATAGCCTAGTACCAACCTATGAATCTATGAACCTATGTGTCTAAAAAGAACATCTCCACTACTTTTTAAACAATAAAATCCTGTTCCCAGCCCAACATCGTTTCCGTCCTGGACACAGCACATCTACTGCCCTAATTCCCATCTTAGATATATAATCAATAAAGCCTGAGACTTAGGCCATACAGTATCAGTTCTCTTCTTGGGTCTATCAAAAGCATTTGATAGTATTTCTCATTCTCTCCTCCTGTCCCAGCTTTCGTCTATAGAACTATCCACCCAGTCTCCTAACTGATTTAAAAGCTATCTCTTAGATAGGCAACATACTGTTAAATGGCAAAACTCCATTTCCCCCTACCTCCGTAACCCTACAGGCGTTCCACGAGGCTCAATTTTAGGTCTTCTTCTGTTTAACATATTTATAAATAATCTTCACCAAGCTATTCCAAATGCCTCCCTAGTCCAGTACAGAGATGACACGATCATAGTCTGCTCTGCTCCCAACCTCGACATACTACAAGAAAATACCCAAGCAGCTTTCTTTACTGTAGGATCCTGGCTCCATAAAAAACGCCTTTCTGTAAATGCCAAAAATAAATAAATAAATAAATTAATAAATAAATAAATAAATAAATAAATAAATAAATAACAATCTTATGCTGTTTACCCCCAAAAGAAACACAGCTATCAAGAAAGCAGATTTTAATATATTTTCACTGAATTCCACAAAAATTGAATTAGTAGCCAGTACCAAACTATTAGGAATCATAATGGATGACAACCTGAAGTTTGATCTGCATATCCAATCCAGTATTAGTAAAACACACAAAATAACTAGGGTCACTATACAGGCACAACAGGTATCTCTCCCTACCAACTAAACATGCTTTATCTCTCTCTTACTTACTGCCCTCTTTAACCTGTGCTGCACCTTTGTTAATAAACTTACAGTCTTCTTTGAAAATAAAACTAGAAGCCTGCTACAACGAGATTGCTAAAGTTGCTACAAGTAGCCACCATTCTTCCTATCACCGCATCATGTTAAGGAAAATTCATTGGCTCATATTCCCTATTACTCCTTCAGCTAACTACCTCACATAAACTTATCTATAAACCACAAGACTGCCTTGCCCTTAGCTCCTTATTTGTTCCCTGCACTCCCTTTAGACCACTACAGTCAGAACACCAATACTTACTCCAAATTCACAAACCAAACCTACCTTCAGGAAAACTTTTATACTCTTGGATCATTGCCAGATTATGGAATAACCTAACTTATATTCGCAGTGAACAGTGTTCCTCTAACTTTAAATCTGCCTTACATAAGCATCTCTCTTTCAACTGGACTGGCAAATGCTCAAATGCCCCTTCTACCCCCAATGGTGGCATCACTTGATTTTTTTCTCTTTCCAAACTAACCTTGCTCCTATGCTATTTTGTCTCTCTAACTACTCTCTTTTTTGCTTTGTATCATCACCGTGAACTACCTAGTACATTTATAGCAATCTACTGACTTGACAATTTCCTTATTTGACACCTTCTGGAATCTAATTGCAACTCATTTTGAAAGTACTGCATATTGGATTACCTATGAAACTTTGTATTTCTGTTGTACTTATCTGTATCTTATTTTTCAAATCACCTGTAAGTGACATATAATCAGAAGCTTATGACTGTTTTGAAACTTGTGGATCTTGCTCACTTGAATTTGTTTTTATGAAACTCTGGATTTTTGCTTATTTAAATGTTTGATACTTTTGAAACGTATTTAAATGTTACTGTGATTTTGGAGCCTTTCTACCCAGGCCTCCACTGAAAATGGGCTCATTCTATCCCAGTGGACTTTCCCAGTAAACAAATAAGAAAGAAAGAAAGAAAGTAACACCAAAAATTATAAAAGAAAGAAAACAGTGTTTTTGGGGAGCCCTGCTGTGCTACCTTCCCCACATTCCACCTACTTAGATGTAGTAGCTCTGAGATTGCACAGCAGTGGGAAACAAGGAAAAACTCCTTACCCCACTGATAGAGATCGCACTAAGAGCCAGCATCTTACCCAGTATGTAAACCCACACACACACACACACACACACACACACACACACGCACGCACACACGCACGCACACACGCACACACGCACACACAAACACACAAACACACAAGCACACACAAACACACACACGCACACACACGCAAACACAACAGCGTATACATTCAAACACACACACACACACACACAAACACATACACACACACACGCACACACAAACACACACAGACATACAAACACACACACACACAAACACAACAGCGTATACATTCAAACACACACACACACAAACACAACAGCGTATACATTCAAACACACACACACACACGCACACACGCACACACAAACACACAAGCACACACAAACACACACACACACACACACACACACACAATAACACATCAGTGTATACATTCAAACACACACACACACACACACATACATACACACACACATATAAACACACACAGACACACAAACACACACACAAACACAACAGCGTATACATTCAAACACACACACAAACACAACAGCGTATACATTCAAACACACACACACATACACACACACACACACACACACACACACACACACACACACACACACACACGCATACACACATTCAAACACTCATGCAGATGATTCATTTTGACTTGTTCTACATCCATCAACCAAATCAATTTGATATAATGAAGAACAAAGTAAAAATCAACTGTCATCTGTCTGACTAAGGGGAGGATTCACGAAGGCTTGCATGGAGTGTAAGAGTAGTGTAAGACTCCATGCAGCCTTCGCGATCCAGAAACAGCCCGAAATCCCGTGTAAGAGGAAAGCTAAAACTACTCTTACACGGGCAGGGCGTGGATACGGTAATCACCCCACTTGCAGCCGAAAGGCATGCAAATGAGGTAGATTACCGATCCACGAAGCTCAAACCAGCCCACGTAAGAGTCATGTTAGCTGCAGAAATATACTCAGTTGACAACTGAGTACGTTTCTGCAAATAACACAATGGAGCCATGTCAGCTCCAAATAAAGGGTGCATATGTGTCAGGCAGCACGCCAATGGCCAAATATGTGGCTATTGGCAAGGTACCCTGATGCCAATATGAGAAAAGATTAATTTTTTTTTCGCCGATGTTTAAACGCAGCTCAGCCCTGCACAAATGGGCTGCACCACATAAAACATAAAAAAGTAAGGTTATAAACCCACAAATGTGGGTTTTATGCAATGCATGGATACACAATGCAGGGACCAGCAGACCAAAAACAACATGGCCACCGTGTAGTGGTTGCTAAGGGGGGAAGCTGAGTGTAAGACATGTAACTAAGCATTAGTAGGCAATCCTATGTAAATGAGTGTTAGGATACTGAATCCCACTGTCAGATAGCAAATGAGCACATTCCGAGTAGTGTAAGAGATACATAAGGGGGAGGAATAGAGTAGGAGATAGGTGACATCACAGGGGGGAATGGCAGAAAGAAATGCAGTTCATTGGAGGTCAGTGTTATGTGACAGATGTCAGACACAGATCATGGAAAGAGGAGTGCCACAAGATAAGCATGGGAAAGTCAAGAAATGGAAGGTGTACACTGTTACTTATACACAGATCAGGGAAAGAGGAGTGCCACAAGATAAGCATGATAAAGTCAAGAAATGGAAGGTGTACACTGTTACTTATACACAGATCAGGGAAAGAGGAGTGCCGCAAGATAAGCATGGGAAAGTCAAGAAATGGAAGGTGTACACTGTTACTTATACACAGATCAGGGAAAGAGGAGTGCCGCAAGATAAGCATGGGAAAGTCAAGAAATGGAAGGTGTACACTGTTACTTATACACAGATCAGGGAAAGAGGAGTGCCACAAGATAAGCATGGGAAAGTCAAGAAATGGAAGGTGTACACTGTTACTTATACACAGATCATGGAAAGAGGAGTGCCGCAAGATAAGCATGGGAAAGTCACAAAATGGAAGGTGTACACTGTTACTTATACACAGATCAGGGAAGGAGGAGTGCCGCAAGATAAGCATGGGAAAGTCAAGAAAATTGAAGGTATACACTGTTACTTATACACAGATCAGGGAAAGAGGAGTGCCGCAAGATAAGCATGGGAAAGTCAAGAAATGGAAGGTGTACACTGTTACTTATACACAGATCAGGGAAAGAGGAGTGCCGCATGATAAGCATGGGAAAGTCAAGAAATGGAAGGTGTACACTGTTACTTATACACAGATCAGGGAAAGAGGAGTGCCGCAAGATAAGCATGGGAAAGTCAAGAAATGGAAGGTGTACACTGTTACTTATACACAGATCAGGGAAAGAGGAGTGCCGCAAGATAAGCATGGGAAAGTCAAGAAATGGAGGGTGTACACTGTTACTTATACATAGATCAGGGAAAGAGGAGTGCCGCAAGATAAGCATGGGAAAGTCAAGAAATTGAAGGTGTACACTGTTACTTATACACAGATCAGGGAAAGAGGAGTGCCGCAAAATAAGCATGGGAAAGTCAAGAAATGGAAGGTGTACACTGTTACTTATACACAGATCAGGGAAAGAGGAGTGCCACAAGATAAGCATGGGAAAGTCAAGAAATGGAAGGTGTACACTGTTACTTATACACAGATCAGGGAAAGAGGAGTGCCGCAAGATAAGCATGGGAAAGTCAAGAAATGGAAGGTGTACACTGTTACTTATACACAGATCAGGGAAAGAGGAGTGCCACAAGATAAGCATGGGAAAGTCAAGAAATGGAAGGTGTACACTGTTACTTATACACAGATCAGGGAAAGAGGAGTGCCGCAAGATAAGCATGGGAAAGTCAAGAAATGGAAGGTGTACACTGTTACTTATACACAGATCAGGGAAAGAGGAGTGCCACAAGATAAGCATGGGAAAGTCAAGAAATGGAAGGTGTACACTGTTACTTATACACAGATCAGGGAAAGAGGAGTGCCGCAAGATAAGCATGGGAAAGTCAAGAAATGGAGGGTGTACACTGTTGCCAACACCAAAGTTTCTTGCTGGGTGTGCCTGCGCACGTGTGCACGCCAGGAGGCGCGAGTAGGCAGTGTGCGCACGTGTAAGGCAGACTGAGCATGTGGGAGCCTGTTTGCGCTGGTGTGCATGCGTTTTAACCCGAATAAGTAGATTCTAAACTGTGTAAGCATGTGTGCATGCGTGTAAGCCACTGTGAGCGTGTTTCCGCTGGTATGCGCGTTGCTCCCCCCTGAGGAAACAGAAAGGAAAAAGGAAGCAGCAGAAATAGTATGAAGCTAGCAGGGAATACTGCTGGAGCTAGCCGGTGAAAACAATTAGAAGCAGGCAATTACACAGGCAGAATACTAGCCCAGCCCAGCACTTAAAAGTCTGCAAACAGCAGTGCAGTATGATTCTCTCAAGAGACACTGCAAGACAGGAGTAAGCTATTAGAAGTGAAAACTGAAAAAGCTTCACTCAGACCAAAAATGCTAGGGGCTGCCATAGCTGTCATAAGGAGACATAGGCGACTTGCCGAGGGTGGTGACAATGCAAATGCTGCCAGACAACCCACAGTGAGGAGACGGAGAAGAGTGTACAGGCCCAGGGTCACCTACCAGGGGTTACATGAGCTGGAGATAGTGGAGCACTATAGAGTGGACAGAGACCTCCTGCAGCAAATTGTTGAGCTGTGCAGGCCACGCTTCACACACAGAACCAACAGAGGGGAACCCATCCCAGTGGAAACCAAGGTATGTGTTGGCTTAAGAATACTAGCAAAAGGTACCTTCCAGAGACCAACTGGTGATATAATGGGGAACTCACAGGCATCAGCATCCAGGGTACTGCACCAGTTCCTGGATGTCATGTCAGCACATGTCGGAGATCATGTATATTTCCCCAATTCCCATGAGGCATTGGCCAGCAATATGCGTCTCTTCCAGCAAATAGCGGAATACCCTGAGGTAGTGGGTGCAATAGACTGCACGCATATATGCATCAAAGCACCAGCCGGTGAGCGGGGTAGGGCCTACATTAACTGCAAGGGCTTCCCCTCCATCAACTGCCAGGTCATGTGTGATGCCCAGGGCATAATAATGAATGTGTGTGCTGGCTGCCCTGGAAGCTACCATGATTCCCATATCTGGCATCTGACGCAGCTGTACCAGACTTTTGCCAGTGGGGACATCCCACATGGTCACTTAGTAGGGGATGCTGGATATGCACTGGAGCCGTGGCTGATGACACCCATCAGAAATGCACACACACCTGAACAGGAACGCCATAATGAGGCACACGCACAAACACGAAATGTAATCGAGCGTGTGTTTGGGCTGCTCAAGTCACGGTTCCGGTGCCTGGACACATCTCATGGTGCCTTGCAGTACTCACCAACTACATGTACCCAAATTGTCATGGTATGTGCTATGCTACATAATATGATTCTGTGAAAACAGCTGCAGCAGGATCAGCATAGGGCCTGGCCAAACAGCCCCCCACCATTGCCAAGGCCATCACAGGCAGAGCGTGACTCGGAGGAGGAACAACCTGAGCCTGCTCCAGTAGGCAGAAGGAGGCGTGCCCAGTATGCCTTGGCCTTGGCAAAGTGGCAATGCATAGCACATACACTGGCTCAGTAGGGACCTTGGAAATGATACCTCTCTCCAACTCGCACATATAGTAAAAGGGATGCCTAAGTTGACACAACCTGCTTTCAAACATGTACAGGGAGTGTAGTATGTGCATCCAACATAGGCAGCCCTGCAGCACCACCTGAGGCATGATTGCCATGTGTTAAGCAATGTAACACCATGTAGTATATGCAAACTTGATGACCCTGACTAACATCCTACCCTCACCAAGCATGATGCCACAATATGAAGATGAGATGATCAATTGCAATAATTGGCTGAAGTATTGCTGTTAGTCAAAGGGGATCCAATCTGTGGCAGCCTGGGATGAAATGCTGAGCACGACATGATGTTCCACCTGCTAGGGGTGGAATGCACCTATCAGTCCTGGCCTTATGGATACTGGCAAAGGCTGTTGTTACCCCCAGCGTGCCTTGAATAGGTAAGGCTCAAAACACAAACCCACCTCCATAGGTATCACAAGGGATAAGAACCTAGATGTAATGCTACCCAATGCCAGAAGTCTAAACAGCAAGATGCATGCAGTCTAAACACCCCTCAGCATGGAGAATGTTGATATCTGTTCTGTAACAGAAAACTGGGTCAAGGCTCACAACAGCACCCTAACACTACCAGGTTACACCTCATACTGTGCTATACAGCCCCAAAACATGGAACAAGCTACAACAGGAGGGTGACTAGCAATAATTGTCAAGGATAACCACACACCCATGTTGGTACCACAACAGGAAGCAGCATGGACTAGCCACGGTCAAGTAACAGTGGCTAAAACTGCCTCCTAGTTTATAGCCTGCTACAGACTACCATCCTAACACCAGGAACTGCACTTGGCCTATTTTGGAATACATGAATATATCAAGCTCTGCAAACCACATTATATTGGGTGACTGAAAATACCCAAACATAGACTGGGAACATTATTCTAGCTCCAACACCCTAGGACAAAGGTTCCTAGAATCCATAAACCAAAATGGTCAGGAACAACGTACCACTCCCACAAGAGAGGTAAGCATACTGGATGTGATAATCAGCAACATGGGTACTGTATGGCCAGATGAGAAGTGTATCCCTCACTGGTAAGATCAGACCATAGAGTAATCACACTGTATATACACATCCTGACCACAGTCCCTGGCCAGACAACCACAGTGAAAAACATGTGTAAAGCAAATGTTGCACTCCTCCAAACTGATATGGAATCCAGTAAAGGCTCTGTGCCTGTGCAAAATATGGGCCACACCTCAGTACCCGTTATACACGCATTCCATGAACACTGCCAGGAATGCATGGATTATGCAATCCCAAATAAAACCAAGACACAATGCCATACACACAGGCATCCGGCATGGTGGACCCCAGCCATTACCAAACCATGCAAGAGAATGAGGAAGCTACTACATGAGAGAGCAAACCTAAAAAGGGAAGTAATTTCTGATCAGTATTATGGCAATAAAATATGTCCACTCATACAATCCACTAAGGCCAGCTACAACAAGTTGAATCTGTGAATCTTGAGGCAATGTTACACCTGCCCCATGTACACAGACAACCCTCTCCTCCCCCCAAGAAATACAAATATATGTGAGAGATGCAACCATTTATCCAAACTAGAGGCTGAGCTCTCTCAACTCAGTACTGTCAAAACTAGTCAGGAGCAAACAGTAACCACACACACCACAAACCCAGTCTCACATAGACCTATCACAACTGCAAACCAAAGACATAAACACAGAAAAACATTCTTGGAGGCTCTAATTACAAACACACCACATCAACAGAGGCCTCCGAAGCAGACACCCAAGCAACCACTACCTCCAAACATAGCACATGCAACACATAGTACACAAAGCTGGTGTTGCAAACAGTCACAGGCCAGAAGGAAAAATAACATGCCTGATACAGTTGTAATAGGTGACTCTATAGTCAGACACACTGCTGACCCGCTCACCAGACTGAACAAGGGAAAGGGTACAGTAAGCTGCCTGTAGGCTGCTACAATACGCCACATAACACAAGCACGCAAGTCACCCCAAAGCAAGTACAAATATGATGCAGTCATTGTCCATGCTGGTGTGAATGTCCTGAGACGTACCTCCCTGGACTACATGAAAAGAGACATAGATGAGTTCTCTGATTATGTAGGCCAGGCCGGTATGACTCAGACCTTGGGCAGCATCCTACCTTCACCAAGAATGATGCGACAGTACAAACACAGAATTATCAGCTCTAACAAGTGGCACAATTACTGGTATCATTCCAAGGGGATCCAATGTCTGTCCACTTGTGATGTCATGCTTGACAAGCCATGCTGCTTTGCCAGGGATGGCTTGCACCTGTCACCCCTGGGCGTCTGGATATTGGCTAAGGCTCTTGCCACCTCCACAGAGCCTTTTGTAGGCAAGGCTGAAAAGACTAACCCACCTCACTAGAAAACATAAGTGGAAAGAAACATAAGGGTAATGCTGCCCAATGTCAGATGTCTAAACCTCAAGATGCATGCTCCCGAGGCCCTCCCCAGTATGGAGAACACTGATGTCTGTGCAGTGACAGAAACCTGCAGCAAGGCTCCTGAGAGCACACCAGCACTACCAGGTTATACCTCATATCATGCGTCTTGGCCCCAAAACCTGGAGCAAACCATAACAGGAGGGGGAGTATCTATGTTCAGCAAAGATACCCACATGTCCAGGTAACTGACAATGCACGAAGCATCGGAGACCACCCATGTGCAACTAGCCATAGGCAAAACTGCTGTACAGTCTGTAGCATGCTACAGACCACCCTCTCACACACAGGAACCCCACTCAGCCTTCCTGAAGACACTGGACAGTATGAATGTCTCACCAAATACCAAACAAGGTACTCACAAATAACCACATAGATGGTAATCCAGTACGTATGGAATGTATAATCAGGGACCTAGGGACACAAGTGGACAGTAACCTGTCATGTGACATTCACATTGCCAATGTGGCTGGGCTGACCTTCTATATTGGCCATCTTATCATGAAAGGAATCACATCTACGTCAACAGAGGTCATTGTGCCCCTATACTGTTCTCTTATCAGGCACATAATTTAGTACAATGCCTCATGTGGGATGTACGTCACCTGACACCTGCAGCAGTTAGAAAGACCTCAAAGGTACCCCACCAAGAGGATAAAGGGTCTCAAATATATGTCATATGCTGCCTGGCTGTAGACACCCCAGCTGTATGCAGTCACACACTGCCTACGCAGAGGCGTTGTATGCCTGTTTTAAAGGGCCATGTCCAACACAGGAGTAATGGACATGCTCCACCCCAGAAAACCCAAATCCATCATAGCTGTGAGAGTGAGAGATGTCAACCTCAACACATAATGAAATAGGATGTGCTGGAGGGACAGATACATAAACCAGAGGCTCCCTACACCCCGGAACAGAATCCCACTCCATGTTAGGCAGAGCCCCTCACTGACTCTCTTCAACAGGAATCTTGCCAAGTGGATGGGTGATCGTAGATGTACACAGGGGGTCTTCACTGTGTCACGTCTAGACAGAGGCACAGTAAAGTAAATCCTAAATGGCCATAATATTCACATAGCAATGGGTGGCGAAAGCCACACACACTCTGGCTTGGCTTATAAATGCCCAAGGGCAGATAGCTTAGTATGAACCTATGAACATATGAAGACACAAATTGTACAGGACACTAAGGATAATCACAAGGCTTTCTTAACTGATGGTAGGAACCTTGTTGGGAATTCACAGATATGCTCCGAATCACTCAAATAATACAAACAATATACCAAACACACACACATTGCCAACATCCAACCTGACAGGTTCAGTGCAAACCCCCCCCCCCCAAATGCCAAATAACTATCCCAGCAGAGAGCTGGCCCCCTGACATTGCAGATGCTGAGGTAACAGCCAGCATCTACAAAGCAAAACACACAGCATCAATGGTACGAGATGGTGTCCTGGGCTGAGTCCAACATGGACTCCAAGAAGAATGGAACACCATATAACACTACTGCTCAATGTCAGCCTTACCACAGGATATGTACCCAAAGAGCAGTGTACAACAACAGTGGTCCTTCTCCACAAAGGTGTTGCCTGAATGGATACTGCAAACTACCACCCCAGAATCCTGACAAGCTTGGTATGCACAGCTATGGAAAGGATCAGTATGTACCACAGACAGAAGGCTATTGTGGACCTACTGATACTGGACCCTACACACTGTGGCTGTTGTAACTGCAGAACCAGCCCCTAAACATGTCTGACCCATTTGAAGCAGTCATTAAGGTCATTGATAAGGGCTATGTGGTCCACACCGCGTAGCTGGACTGTGCAAATGCTTCTAGACAATACCGTACGAGTTCAGTATGGATATGTTCTTCAGACATAAAGATATTGGGGACCTACTGACACTGGACCCTACCCAGTGTGGCTTTCTTAAGTGCAGGTCCTGCCCCTTAAACATGTTTGACTCATTTGAAACAGTCATTAAGGCCATTGATGAGGGGGATGTGGTCCAGACAGCCTAGCTGGACCTTGCAAAAGGCTTCCATACAATACCCCACGTGTTCATTATAGATAAGCTCACCAGCTTAAATATAAACCCCTATGTCAGTAGAGGGGTTGCAAACCAGCCCAAGGACAGAACTGACATGGTCAGAAATGCTGCAGCCATGTCAGACTACAAACCAGATACAACTGGCATCCCACAAGGCTCGGTCCTGGGACCTCCCTTGTTTGATATATATGTCCCATAGATACAGGCCAACATGGAAGGACTGTGTCTGAACAAGTTTGCAGAGGACTACAAACTGGCCACCATATCTGACCCTCCAGCTGACACAAGCATCCCACAAAAGGGCCACATAGAAACAGACAACTGGTGCCATAGCCATGTCAGCAAGCTGATTGCAGAAAAGTGTATAGTCATCCCCTGTGGATATACAGTAAGTGCCCACCAATTACCACATAGGTGTTAACCCATTAAGTACTGAAGAAGTAATAAGAGACCTGGGGACACAAGTTGATAGATATCTCGCACTGGACAAGCATGTGGCTGTAGTGGTTACAGAAACATACCATATACCCACCTAATCATGAAGGTAGTTAGATCTAGATCAGGGGAGGTCATTGTGGCTCTGCAGTCATCCTTCATCAGCGTCACAATTGAGTACAATGGCCCCTGTGGGATGTACCTCAGCAGACACCTCCATCAACTGGAAAGACCCCAAAAGTACCTCACCAGGAGTATCAAAGAGCTCGAACAGATGCCATGTGTTGGCTGATTAAACAAACTGCAGCCTCACAATTGAGTACAATGGCCCCTGTGGGATGTACTGTAGCAGACACCTGCAGCAACTGGAATGACCACACAAATACCCCACCAGGAGGATTGCAGAGCTGTAACAGATGCCATGTGTTGCCTGAGTAAAGTAACTGCAGCTCCACACAGTGCCATACTGCCTGGCTGGAGGTGAACTGTGCCTGATGTTTAGAACCATGACCAACCTGGTATCAATGGACATTCGGCACCATGTAAACACTGAATGCTGTTGACTTATGCAGCTGACAGGCCTGAACCCCAGCACAGACATAAACAGGACATGCTGTACTGATTGGTACACAACCCAGAAGCTCACCCGACTCACGACTAAACTCCCACTACAGGATATCCAGGGAGTCCCTCAGTGACTGTCATCCAGAGGAATCATGATGACTGGATGGGAGATGGCAGGTGTACCCTGGATATCACCTGTATGTCATGGGTAGACAGAGGCACAGCACACTAACCGTGACATATGTCATGGCAAACACCAGTAAATGTGTGTTGAATGACAAACACTCTCTGACTAGCATTACAAATGGACTAGGGCACATGGCTATTATTTGTCACTGTCCACACAAGTTGTGGAATACAATAACAATGTCGGACAATCATGTACTAAGCTGTCCATATCTGAACAAAATGCAACATGGTCATATCTGCACAACTGGCCCTCAACCAGTCTGGTGTACTCACTATAACCATTACAAGCAGTGATAGGACTGAAACCGATCATACTGTCCACCACAGTGAAAGTTTTGCACCAGTACACTATACAACAATACAACTGTTTGGTCAGCAGGAAAGGATGATGACAACTGTATGCAAACTATCCCATGGTGACCCTGCAGGCACAGCATAATGCCTGTTAGGTTCAGACACACAGCAGTTGGGCAGTAAGAACACAACCTGATGTCCAACACTTAACTGTACATGTGATATATAGATGGCGTCCACACACAAACAGACATGTGGTGGTCCACAGATCCAAACATAAGGAAAGGTCACACTGGGCATGCTCGCACACTTAGATAAATGAGATGTGGCAGTCAAGAAGCCATACAGACTGTGAACTGGGCATGCTCACACACTTAAGCCATGTCAGAGTTCAGCAGTTGTACACACATATCTCGCATTTCTATGTGTTAACACAGGAACCTCCCACAATACAGACATCTGCCCAGTGCACACAGTGAAGTTACAACAGAGACATAAGTAAAGTACTGGATCCCACTCATATGCAAACATCTCCCACAGTACACACATTGTTTATAGAGATAGGGAAGGCTATGGCAATAAAGGCCCACAAATAGTATATGAGCAACAGATACGTGCATCTGACAGGTAAATATATGGCCGTAGAGTGCAATACCTGACCGTTGTCCCTAGGGAATACAGAAGGCTATCCACAGTGTATTTGGCATCTGCCTCCACAGTACAGTAGGCCACTGTGCCTGTGCAAAGTTAATGCATAAGATATGTTCTCCCCCTTACTGATGGAGAGTAACAGATGTACATACCTCTTCATCCATAATGATGTCAGCACACTATACATATGTCAGGAGCAAAACTTATACCCAATAATGTGAAT
The DNA here is from genome assembly GCF_019279795.1 of Protopterus annectens. Classification (NCBI taxonomy): domain Eukaryota; kingdom Metazoa; phylum Chordata; order Ceratodontiformes; family Protopteridae; genus Protopterus; species Protopterus annectens. The sequence goes on along the minus strand of NC_056726.1, from coordinate 1,027,871,661 downwards.
AGCATGCTCCACTACTGTGTCTCTAACAAGTGTCATAATATAGTTAGGTAGGGGTTTGAATCCTGCAAGTGCCCAGTTTGTGTGCGACTGTGTATGAGAGAGTAGTGTGTGCAAGTCCATGTGTATGAGAAATGTCCCTTTTGGCAACTGGTACTACACAAAACAGGCTACATATTCCACTGTCTAAACACTGATGATGTCAGCACCTTATAAGTACAGCAGGAGAAAGCAACCCCCCCCCTAATGCAAATAGCACGCTCTGCTAATGCATCTCTCACTAGTGTCATAACATAGTTAGGTAGGAGTTTGAATCCTGCAAGTGCCCAGTGTGTGTGTGACTGTGTAGGGGGGAGTAGTGTGTGCAAGTCCATGTGTATGAGAAATGTCCCTTTTGGCAACTGGTACTACATAAAACAGGCTGCATATTCCACTGTCTAAACACTGATGATGTCAGCACCCTATAAGTACAGCAGGAGAAAGCAATCCCCCCAGTAATGCAAATACCGTGCTCTGCTAATGCATCTCTCACTAGTGTCATAACATAATTAGGTAGGGGTTTGTATCCTACAAATGCCATGTGTAATTTTGTCACACAGTTTGTCCATGTGTGTGGGGTGTTGTTCCCAATATTGCACGACATACATTATATCAGTAATGTCAATGCACACATGATGTATGCGTGTGCCACCTACACATATGTACCTGTGGACTGCAAGAGTTCCCATGTCCGAAGCCTGCCTCATGTGAATACATGGAATATGCATCAGACAACTGTATGACTGGGGTGTTCTGTGCAGGGGCTGCATGTGGTATGTGACTATACCGTGTGGGTTGTAGATGGTGTCATCCCACCAGCGAGGGATACATGATTGGTCTGGAGCATATAGTTCACATGTTGGTGATGAACAGGTGCACAATGTTGTCACCACTTGTGGGAGTGGTAACAAGTTGTTCCATAGCAATGCAGGGAATGAATGATAAGACACCTTCAGATAGGGTCTTGCAGCTACAATAATGCTCACACTGTATGTTTGGGTAGTTGCAGTACAACCATATAATGGTGTGTGTAGAGACCATCATATTCCCAGTGTTGTCAGGAAGGCCAAGTGGGTTTCCTGGGTATGGGAGTGTGGTGTGTGCCAGGCTATGGACCTGAAGGCAGTCTAACCCACTGTGTGTTGCACATGGAGAGGCTCTGCTGCTTTGTGCAGTGCCACCAACCTGGGGGTGTGTGTATCTGAGGTGCCTTTGGATACATCCCCCCTGTTCTGTTTTGGAGCATGTGTAGGGGATGACAAGCATGGTATCAGGAATGACCTGGCACTGATGGTGTGCACCTGGGAGCCTTGTACCAGGAGTCTGTTACTGCACGGATATTGCTTTACCCCATGCTAAGGACAGCTTCCACTGCATGCATCTTGAGGTTTACACTGCTGCTGTTGAGTAGCATTGCTATTAGTGTCCCATCCCGTGTGCTACCTGTGTAGGTGGCTATGTAATGTCAGCCTTGCATACAAAGGCAGTATGTGTATAGCAACAGCCTCTTCCAATATGCAACGGCCCATGGGTGACAGGTGCAAGCTGTCCCAAGCAAAGCAATGTGGCATGTCCAGCATGTAATCCCACACTGACAGGCATTGGATCCCCTTTGGATGTCACTGAAAGATATGTTAAGTGCAGAAACCGATGATCCTGTCTACATATTGTGGCAGCATTCATGGTGAGGGTGAGATGCTACCCAAAGCCAGGGTCATACCAACCTGTGCCACAACCTCAGAGAGCCCCTCCATGTCCCCTAACATGTAGTCCAATGAGGTGTGTTAGAGGTCATACACACTGGCACAGACAATGACTGAGTCATACTGCTACATGCCTTGGAGTGACTGCTTTGCTTGTGTTATGTGGTGGATCATAGTGCCCGACGGGCAGCTCAGCGTGACCATCACCCTGTTCAGCCTGGGAGCCGGACCACCATGTACGTGTCAATAGAGGTACCTCATACAACCGTAGCAGGTGTGTTGTCTAGCCGTATGGCCTGACACTGTTAGGCACACAGGCTTTGTGAGCTATGTGTCGCATGTGCTCTGCTCTGGCGTAATGTTTGCTTGTGTGTCTGCTTTGCAGGTGTCAGCTGCTCATGCAGGATGCTATTCTGAGAGCCCAATAATGTACCTGTGTGTGTCTGTGTTTGGATTGTGGTCGTGGCAGGTCTATGGGAGACTGGTACTGTATTCACTGTAGTATCCCACTCCACCTGACAGGGAATGCCAGTGCTGTGTAAACAGAGCTTAGCCCCCAGTTTGGCTATGTGGTTGCATCTCTCACATGTGTTGTACATGTATGGGAAGGGGAGAGGGTTGTCTGTGTACATGAGGCAGCTGTAACATTGCCACATGACTCACACATTCACCAACTGGACCTGAGAGTAGATCGACAGGTGACCTTTGCACAAGCTACCATAGCATTGTGACTCCCACACTAAGTAACGACACATAGGGCCAATGGGGAACAAGGTACTCAAGGTAACTATGTGAGGGTGTAGTGCTCCTGAATTGTTAGCGCTGGCATATATGAATGCTGTCTTGAGCAAATGTGAGGTACATCATATGCAATGTGTTACAGGCAAGCTACATGCAAACAGGTCAAACAGTGACGTTCTGTCAAGTGACACATGGACATCAGTACAGTAAGCAACACAGATGTCACTAGGGATCCACAGAGGCACTGTATATCTGCACCGCAGGTGGAATCAGTGTTTCAGGAACATAACAGGCAAACATGCATACAAACAAAGCTACAGTCAGCAGGCCTGTATGTAGACTATGCTACAACAAACAAGGTGTACGACTTCCACTATGTCACAGAGCATATATGCAGGCACTCTAAGCCAGTACCCAGACATTCCCAGGTCAGATGGGCTGGGTCCAGCCGCAACCCCTACAAGTGTATAGACCACATACCTTCGTAATGTTGAATAACTGGCCTGATATCCAAGTGCTCACACCTGTAATAATACACATCTCAAATAGACACTGAGCCCTCACTCAGCAGTTCCAGATGTAGTATGATGTATGCTACCTGTCCTGGCACCACAGTATCCTTGACATGTATGGACACTCTCTCTCCTGTCATAGTTAGTTCTGTGTTTTGGTGCTGTTATGCATGGTATGAGGTGTGACCTTGTAGTGCTAGTGTGCTCTTGTGAGCCCTGAACCTGCTGCGTAGTACTGCACAGATATCAACATCCTGAAACATCTGCATTGCAGAGTCGTGTGTGGACAGCATGCAACTCACAGTTGACATGGCCATCATTGAGTATCAATATGTAGATTGTTGTATCCCCTGTGCTACCTATGTAGGTGGCCAGCCCTTCACAGCCTCACCACCAGTATGCAAAGATGTGCAGACAGAACACTGTGGTAATTAGTATGGGTGTACAAAACAATACAATGACATTCATACTGTAACTGCATCAGGCATGCTGGTATATACCCACAATGCTATAATTACACTGTACTGTTGTCAACATCATAACATTACAATATGTCTATGTAGCCACCCTGTGCATCAGCACCATGTTAACTTGTTCCTGCACCAGTCTTACAGATTGCAGGAGGTGGCACAGTTTCATCATATGCACAGGGTGTGTACCTGGTATGCCTGAGTCTGCCACTGATACAACCAATTGACATGTCTGTGTGTGTGTATGTGGTTGAGGGACAGCAGTGCAAGATGGGGCAATGTTGATGCAGTGTGTGCGTGTATGCGGCAGCCCTAGGTGTTATCACTTTGCATGTGTGTATGAATGCACACAGTCCCACCTCATGGCTGCCATATACAGGTGTTTGTGGACAGCCGTAGATTGTACCTGCCAGGACATACAGATCACTGTCTGTGGCCACGGACATGGTACCTGTGCCTAGCAGGGGTGCTACGGACCATATCAGGTACCAATCCAGACTGGGTGCTGTCATCAGAAGCAGGTCCCTGTTGGGACTTTCCAGCACCACGTGCACGTGGTCTCTTGGGGTGGTCTGATGACAGCACAGACCCAGCATTGCTGGGGCTGCTGCTGGCACTATGTGAGCGGCCGCGGCCCTGTTGTCGTCCGTGACGGATGCCAGCTGCTGCTGTTGCTGGCATACGGCCACGTCGACGCCTCAACCGTCCACCATTGCCCTGGCTCATGGACATATAGTTGTGGAACAGATCTAATGTGCCCCCCAACATCTGTCAATGACCTCGGTGAAGTTGCAGATGGCAGCCGCAACATCACGCATACTGCCACTCATGACTGTGCGACATGCTCTCAACTCCCTCAGACCCTGTCTGGTGTACCGTTCCATACGTGACTGTGCCTGCATTACAGCCCGGAACATAGCTGGGGTTGAAAGACCTCTGTGGGCATGTCTAACAGGGGCGGTATGCCCATGGATGCTCCCACGAGAACCCATGGACGTCTGCCTGTGCGGTACCATGTCAGGGCCCTGGCCATGGCTGCAGTTTGGGGATGCATGCGCCACTGGTACCACATTACCCTGGTCAATGCCCACTGTATCCTGTCCATCACCTAGGGACATTGGTGACAAAGGATGTATTGGCAGGATGACTGTGCGCATAGATGGGGTCGACCCGCTGTGTAGTGTCAATTGGCTGACCAATGACGGACCCTGGCACACCTACCTGTGCCATTACACAGGTATCATCAACACTATCCACAGCAGCTGATTCAGTTTCCCTGCTGCATGACACCAGAGCAGCACCAGAACCTGTGGGAGTAAGACAGGAAACACAGTTTACAATGTGTACACAATGCCACCACTGATGCACACATGCACCCATGCACACATGGGCACATGCACACATGCACACATGCACACATGGGCACATGCACGCATACACACATGCACACATGCAGACATGTGCAACATGCACACATGCAGACATGGGCACATGCACACATGCACACATGGGCAGATGCACACATGCACACATGCATACATGGGCACATGCACACATGCACACATGGGCACATGCACACATGCAGACATGGGCACATGCACACATGCAGACATGGGCACATGCACACATGCACACATGGGCACATGCACACACCTCAGTATGTGAGATATCAACCCACAGACACAAACACACCTGCAATCAAACACATTGCACTACTGCTTCAGCTTATTATTACTATTAGTATACAGAGTATTGAAGGTAATGGTATTACACACTCACCAGCATGGATAGGCTGCCTTGCTGTTACACTAGAGGGACCTGCAGAAAAGAGACATTCATCGTCAGTAGGCACAACTGTGCCATTGATACTGTGGGCATGTTACAGTTCAGTAGTGCAACAGTTAGCTTCCACAGGTGTACTGCAGATAATGAGGTTATCACTAATGCACAATAATTACCAAGATAACAGCTACAAATCGGGGACACACCACACACATGCATAACCTAACAGTGTACAGAATGGTCACTATACACAAGGCATGTTACCTGCACGCTCTGTGTCCTGCTGCTGTGTGGCTCCAGCCTCCATCATTACACATGTATGCTGTTGTTGTTGCTGCTGTGCCACAGCCACAACACTCAGGAGTAGTCCCTCCAGTCTGGTGAGAGGGGATTTCTAGCCACCCCACCACCTGTGGCAAGCTGCTGCCTGTGGATATCCGATGCACGCTGACAGACATTTCTAATTAAATCACTGCAGTGATGGCGTACCTGCTCATATGTCCAGTTATGTGTGCCTATGTCATTTACCCGACAGACCAGGTCTTGCCACAGTGCAGCCCTCTCCTGCTGGTTCTGGCTGGTGCGGGAAAAGAGTACAGTGAAATCCCGCACCAGGCTCTGGAGTATCTCCTCCTCTTCTGCAGCCGAGTAGACTGGGTTCCACTGGTGAACCATGTCCCTGAAAAGGAGAAGGGAAATATGTCAGCAATATCTGTCAGCAGACTATAGCACACATAATACACATTATACTTGACTACAGTGATATAACTTACGCACCATATATAGCATCTGTCTGTCTATTGAGGGATACACATGTACATGACCAGATAGTGCTCATCCGACAACTGTGCAACAGTACCTGGCACACTCCATACAACAGACTAGTATACTGCAGCAGTCAACTCACTGTTTCAGGTAAAATACACGACCCCACACTGGGGGTTTGAATCAAGGTACTGTATGGGGAACATTATCAGCCCATGCACTGCACACAATGCATGTTACATATTTCACTGGTACTGCACACTACTCTTACTTGCCATAACCCTACCTACACCACAGTGACATACAGGGTAACACAGCACAACATATGGCAATGTAGTATGTGTTGATTGCAATACCCCACACACCTGTCTCTGGCCTCACACCATGGACACACACTACCATGACAGACAGACAGTCATGGTGAGCAATCACACCAGTACACAACATGCACCCAGTCACTAGCACACCCATTCCACCTCACATATTCCATTTGCAATGTGTTACTGGGTGTGCATTGCATTCTAGGTAGGTATTGTGCTTTTGGCCCTGGGCCTACAGCAGCATACTGTTATGCTATCCTGCCCCTTGTGACACATGTGTTATGATCATACCTGCTCCTTCCAAACAGTTACACAGGGTAACTCATATGGCATATTACCTATCAGCATAACATTCAGCAGGGGTATGTCTGACATCTACTCATGGGGAGCCTTGCTTCTTATTTCTGTGTGGTCTACTACAGGATATGTCATATCTGTGGGTAGGGTCCCATACCTCTACCATGTGCTCTATACTGCAGTGACAAGGACGATAGACATAGGTAATTTGTGTTGTGGATGTTGGAGGTGTTACCATGGTTGGGAGACAACTGTCATGGGTGTGACTGAACTATGTATATCCAGCAGTGGTAACCTCTATGTAGGTAGTCTGTGTGCACTCTGTGGTGTTTGAGTGCATTGACACAGTTACTTGCATATGTCTGTGTCCTTCACCATATCTGTAGCTGTCATGGGAGGTACATACCGTGTAGGACATTGCGGGGTGTGGAGGGGTACAGTGACCTACATGTCCATAGCTGACACACCATGTCCGCTGACACATTCCATGTACAGGTATTACAGGACTAGTGTGCCACTGTGTGTATCGATGTGGAGCCTAGTGTACACTTGTTGACCCTGTTCCCCCCTGACACATGCAGTGGTGGGCAGGCATGTACATATGTGGTGGTTACTGGTGTCAGTGTTTTTGAATGGGGTATGGTACTCCAATATCCACACTGGTGTTCACTCCATGCCTGTGACACCAGGCACCTGTAGCAAGACATCTGCACACATGTGCCTCACACAGTCTATATATGTATATATATATATATATATATATATATATATATATATATATATATATATATATATATATATATATATATATATATATATATATATATATATATATATATATATGTATATATATGTATTGATATATTTATATCTGTATATGGATATATATCTGTTTGTATATATGCATATATCATATGTATATCTAGATGTAGATATATACATATAGATGTGGGGAGAGAGGGGGAGAGAGTGAGAGAGAGACACAGGGTGAGTGTGAGGGGGTGGGACAGAGAGTGAGAGATAGTCATATACAGACATGTCTGTTGTCAGTCAGATCTATCTGTATGTGTGTAAGTCTCTACAGATATCTATATATGTATGTGTGTATTACATATATCTGTACATACATATTCTACCAATCTCGATGTCTGTGCAGTACATGAGAACCTGGTTCAAGGCTCCTGAGAGCACACCAGCGGTACCAGGCTATACCCCGTATCATGCATTTTGGCCCCAGGACTCGGGACAAAATGGACAGGGAGGGGGTGTGTCTATATTCATGGAGGACACACACACCTCCAGGTTAGTGGCAACACATGAAGCATTACAGACCATCCAGGTTCAGAGAACCATAGGCAAACCTGCTATACAACTGGTAGCATGTTACAGACCACACTCCCGATCTCAGGGACCACAGTCGGCCTTCCTGTAGACATTGGAGGATATGAATGTCCCACCACACATCATCATATTGGGATAGTGCGACTACCCTAACATACACTGCGTGCATTATTCTACCCCAAACACCCTAGCCCAAAGGTTCCCGGTATTCATTATGTCAAATGCAATGGAAAAGCTAGTCACCTCTCCCACAACAGGAGATAATATACCAGACCTGATCATCACAAACATGGGGACAATGTGCTACACACTGGAAGGATACCCCTCACTAGTCACATCTGACCACAGACTAATCAACCTGGATATACATATCCCACCTCCCCCACAACACAACAGACTATAGTGGGAGACCTCTCACATGCTGAATTTACATGTCTTATAACTGAGTTGGTATCCTGAATGCCCACTGTGCCAGTGTAATCCACTTCCCACAATGCAGACACCCTCACATATGCTGCTACAGACATCTCCAAGAATGCATGAATCATGCAATCACAAATGGAACCATGACCCTCTCCACCAAGGGCAGGCATCCTGTCTGGTGGACCCCAGCATTGAACAACTTGTATAACAACAGATGGTAGCTACTGCACGGCAGAGCATACTTCCATAGAGCTACGGCATCTCTCATCAGCAGTAGTAGACAGATGGGTTTTGTCGTACAAACATGCAAGGCCAACAATGAGAGGGACATTGCTATGGTCACTACAGATAACCACAAGGCCTTCCTCTGCTATGTTACACACCTGGGTGGGAACCCTCATTTGTGTTCACAGTTAGTTCACAGTGACATACGCTACACTGAACACACAGATAATGTCAACAGTCTGGTAGACAGGTTCAGTGCAGGTTTCTACACTCCCTCACCCACACATGTGGAATTACTTATCCCAGCTGACTGTAACCTCCCTGTCATCTCGGATGTCCAGCTGGGAACCACCCTCAGTGGAGCTGTAAACACAGCAGCAATGGGACCCAACGGTATTGCAGGTTGCATGCTATGTGAACTGCAAGAGGAGCTACACATGCACATTACATGCTATTCAGCCGTAGCCTTACTACAGCATATGTACCTGGACACTGGCATACAGCAACAGTTATCCCACTCCACACAGGAGGCACCTCTACAGACCCTGGTAACTACCGCCCCATACGCTTAACCAGCCTGGTCTGCAACACTATGGGAAGGATCATTATGGTACCCATACACAGAGACATTGGGGACTTAGACACTTGTTCCCACCTGGTATGGATTTGTAGAGGGCAGATCCTGCCTTATGAACCTGGTTGACCTTTTAAAATCAGTCACTATAGCCATTGCTGATGGCATAGCAGTCCATACAGCCTACCTGGACTTGCCTACAGCATTAGACACAATAACGCACTCTGCCATCATAGACATGATCGACAGCTAACATGTATATCCATATGTCACATGATGGGTTGCAAACCAGCTAACGGATAGAAACCCTATAGTCAATCTCACTGGTGCCATGTCAGACTCAGAGCCAGTCACATGTGGTGTCCCACAGGGCTCTGTCCTGGGACTACTCATGTTCGGCATATCATTCTCAGATGTGGAAGCAGACATGGGAGGGTAGTGGCTGACAATGTTCAAAGATGACTGCATACTAGGCACCATAGGCAATACACCAGCTGACACATACATCCTATTGACAGGCCTCACGGAAACCAACAACTGGTGGCGTAGTCATGGCCTGACACTGCATGCCATGTAATGTATACTCATACCCTTTTGGACGGACAAGGTACCTACATATTATCACATAGACAATAACCCACTGAGTACAGATAAAGTAATCGGTGACCTGGTGACACTGTGCAATGCTGCCCTCTCATTTGGCACCCACGTTGCCGAAGTGGTTGGATGGACTTCCTACCTTGCCCACCTTATCATGAAGGGATTCACATCCACATCAAAAGGGGTCATTGTACCCTTATACTCCTCCCTTATCAGGCCCATGACTGTGTACTATGCCCCATTTGGTATGTACCTCACCTGGCACTTGCAACAGCTAGGGGGACCCCATGAGTACATCACCAGGTGGATCATGGGTCTGCAACACCTGTCATATTCTGCCAGACTAACATAACTCATGCTCTATTCCGTAGCATACTGCCTACGTAGGGGTGATCTGTGTCTGATGTAGTAGGCCATGTCCAATCTGGTAGTGATGGACATGTTCCACCTCATACAATCCAAATCCATCAGAAGCACGACAGCTATGGATTTAAACCTCAGCACACATATGAATAGGACATACTGTAGGGACAGATCCATCACTAAGAGGCTTCCCATACTGTGGAACGGGATCCCAGTTCATGTTAGGTAGAGACCCTCACTGACACTGTACATGTGCATTCTTGACAAGTGGATGGGAGATCATAGGTTTACAGCAGGGGTCATCTCTGTGTCACTACTAGACAGAGACACAGTACACTAATGCTATTATGTAGGGAGGTCTTCACTCTGTCACTACTATACAGAGGCGCAGGTTTCTAAATCTATTCTATACACTGTCTGCAGATAGCCTAGTACTAAACTATGCCACTGTGAAACTATATCTGACTATGTATTTCTACATCCCTGTCTATCTATGTATACACATATGCATATTATATATATATATATATATATATATATATATACATACACGTCGTATACACATGTTTTATATATATATATATATATATATATATATATATATATATATATATATATATATATATATATATATACTCCTTCTTAGGTCCACATATGTATACACACAGTAACGTACTGCTGAACACCCATTACTGTACCGCCTAGTTGGACATTGCACTACAACCTACATTGCTATGTGCACATAGCTACCATCACATACATATGTATGTGGAGCCTTCAGTGACAGTTTCAGTATGTCCCCGTCCCTATGCACATCCTCATATACATAGATACAGACCAATAACACATCTGGAGGGTTCACAGTATGTAGAGTATTATAGTAGTACTTTACATTACCTGTGTTTGTTGCAGCTGTTTGTGTAGGCTTTCAGTTGCTTGGCTTGCTGTCTGCCTCTTTGCCTTGATGTTTCCGGTTAATTTCTTTCTCTTTCTTTATTTCTTTCTGTCTTTCTTTCTTTTTTTTTTTTTTATTTTGGTGTTCTCTCTCTCTCTCTCTACCTCCAGCGTGTGCAATGACAGTATTGCATGTGTGGACTGGGAGTACAGGATGCTTTTGTAGTTATCTGCACATATCCATGTGATGGCCTCTGCACCAGTTGTTAGCCAGCATTTACTAATTGCATGCAGCCTGTTGTGTAGTGATTGCAGTTCTCACTGTGATTACAGGCTTGTGCTATAAAAAGGTCTGTTAGGTAGGCATAGCCCTTTCAGATTATCAGGGTGGGGACCATGCTGGTTTGCTGTGGACACTGTTCTGTGAGTGTAAGAGTTGGTATGTCTGTCATATTTCAGGCTGTGTTGTAGACACTGCAATGCATGTTGTTCTGTAAGCTACTGTTAGTACATTTGGCAGGGTGTCAGTGGGGCACAGTTGACATTTGTTTTCACATCAGGGACATCCCTGTAACTCAGTCACAGTTGCTATGTCTGCACACTTAACTATTCAACTATGGCTGTGTTTATCCTGCTCTGAGTATGTGTGTGGCTTGCCAGATGCTACTGTGACATTATTACCTAGTAGCTACCAACTAGCATGACTGTTTCTCAGCACACACTACTATTTTACAAATCCACTAGATTTGACAGTAAATATACATGACATGCTTTGTGTACTAGACTTGTATATTCCCTTTAAATTAATTCCTACTATTTTATGATATATTTCTTTCAGCACATTGTTCTTGTATAGCATTTATGGCTTAGTGGTAAGTCATGCAGACTAGTGTTTCCAAGGTCCTGGGTTCGAGATTGAGGGAGGTATTTTATTTTGCTGCTGAGAAAACTACAGGCCTTGTCATTCAGAGTGACTAAGGCACTTTTAAGCAGTTGTAAGCGGGTTAGCACTGGTTTGCGTGGAGGTCACGCATGTGCACTGCCGCTTAGCTTCGCGCACACCCGCTTACTACTGCTTAAAAGTGCTTACTCTCGTGCACACCCGCGCTATTTTCTTTGAAAGAAAAGAAAATGGGGAGATAGGAAAGTGTTGAAAAAGGGGTCACAAAGAGGGTAGGACAGTAGGGAAACAAGCTCGGGTTTTGCAGGAGGGATGTCGGTAAGGCCCATAGCTGCTCATTTCTTCATCAGCAACAGCTGTGCATATGTTTGTAATTTGGTGTGACATTTGAAACCTTCCACCCCTGAGAGAGGTGTAAGGACAACAATAATATCTGTTGTACAGCCAATTGTAATTGACAGTTTACATGTCCAGCAGACATGTGTGCAAAATGGGCAGCTATGTATGGGGTGTAATTTTTTTGTGGGTACAGAGTGCCCTTTTTTTTTTTTTTCAGGTGAGAGTGGTATGTCAGGTACAGGAAGTCGGTATAGCTGGGGAGGTAGGTTGGGTAGATTAACAGACAAGATAAACAAGACGCATACAGGGGCGGTGTATGACACATGTGGGGGGGTTACACAATTGACAGGGATGGATGTTTGGATATCTCGAGCCCCTGAGCCCACAGATGGCAACAGTAGAACTGAGATCCCCACCCATGGGCAGTTGCCACTGAGCCTTCACTGCCCAGGATGGGGCTGTGCTGGGGGCTGTGTAGTCCGGGCAGCAGGCACGCCCATGAGTTGTGCCACCTGTGCCTCAAGCTGGCGTAGGGGCCTAAGCATAGTGTGCCGGATCTCCCTACGCACCACAGTCCGGACCCTACGGAGGGTGAGTGGATGTTCTCCTCCGGCCACGCTTGCAGAGGGGGGGCGAGCCCCATCCCCTGCAGCGCTTCCACCCGCAGGTGGCACAGGGCCACCAGAGGAGGGTCCGGCCTGGGCGCTACTGCCAGGTGCACTCGCCAGCTGTGGTGGGAGAGGTGGATCCGCTGGAACCCGCCTTTCCTGTCGTCCTATGTTTTACATTATGTTATGACAGTTTGGGTTAGTAACGTACAATACCATTCACAATTAGTTGTAACAGCATGCATTAGTATTCCCATTAACCAAACACCCATATATTCAAGCCATTAAACAGCAAGCATAGCACATGCATAATTTGAACAGCAATACACAATCCAACAACATGCAGGGTTGATTGAAGGCAACAGGCCATCAGGTTTGGATGTATGAACAGGGCAGATGCATCAACGCACATGCAAATATGTATGAACCAACAGGACAAATGTCCAGGGGTGTTAATTGTGATTGCACATACCAATTTCATGTGGAATGGATTATATGTGGTTATAGGGTAGGGTGAAGAAAATTTAATTAACAACTTCAAATACCAATACATATGCTGTACATTTCTACTAGCTGCAGATATATACACACTACAGTTCTGCCTACAGTTTCCTATGTGATAACTACTTCAGGTTGGTGATAGGAATGTTACTGCTACATCAATATACATTTCATTTTTATTCATACACATTAATATCTGGCTCTGTTCAGCTACATCATCCTGCTACATTTGCTTTATATAGCTATAGACAACTGTGGATGTTTGGTATTTCAGACAACCATACTATCTGCATATTGCAGACTGAGAGCAACATATCCAGATTTTGGGACACACATTCCAGCTGCAGTAGTGTTTTCAACACATGTTACTGTTTGGTTCTGCCTGTCACATTCATTTCATTCTGTACTAACTGCAGTATACTTTATTCAGGGGTTATTACTACTTTATTGGTGGATTCATACCTGTTTCTCACACTCTCTCACTTGTTTTATTTTTACAATTCAGGATGGTACTTAATTCTAGGCTTTATTGACATGTTTTACCTGTAGTTATAACAATCCTTTCCAACAGTCTCACTTATGTCATGTTTCTGTATTTCAACAGGGATATATTTCACACATGTGGTTTACTCAGCTTCTGCAGCTGTACTTTTCAGCCTGCTGCAGGTTATGTACTATTATATTACAGGTAGGACATCTTTATTTCAGACTTGTTTCATTTTTATGTTTGGATTACAGGCTGCATCACACTTGTGTAATCAAGCAATACTTGCAAACCCTCTTACACTGTTACTTGCACATTTTATTAATTACTGACTACACTGCACTCTTTTGCTAACTGTCATACTTATAGATTTATTTACAGTTACAGGGAGAGAATTACTGACCTGCCTGGTGGCGCAACCGTACCAGCCTATTGCCATAGGCTCGATGGTTCATAGAACGGACACCTGCAGCTGTAATATAAATAAAGTAATATTGGAATACACATCTCCATAATATCAGCTAGGTTAATTTCTTACATAAATAATTATATGTAACTTACTCAGTAGTGGGGCGTTGGGCATTTGCCGGGCCTCCTGGATCCAACAGTTCAGTTGGTCCTGCTTCCGTCTCTTCAGGTCCGCATGGCAGTGACGGACTTGCTCACCAGTCCTTGGTATTCCTGTGGCACTGGTGAGATCATGAGCCAACCGGTCCCACGCCTCAGCCCTATATGCTCCCCACAGGACCTGGCCCTGCATGAGTTGGGCCTCATGATTATGGATGAGGAGCCAAACCATATATCTGGACTCCTCAATGCCCCACCTCTGTGCTCGGAAGCAACTACCCTCACCTACACATGGCATCCTGGCTGCAAGTCAGTTCTACAATCGGTTATGCTGTGTATTCCCGCCTATGGGGCTTATATATGCCGTTTTTCCCACACTTATCTGTGATTGGCCATTTTGGAATTGTATCAGCTTCACAAAACCTGCTTTGTCATGCTCCTCTTTCTATTCATTCCTATATATGTGCTATTACTGCGTTTCTAAGGGCAACTGTCATGGCTTAGTGGTTCAGTACTTTGACTATGGTGCATGGTATCCTGGGTTCGAACCTGGCCATTGCTTTTTATATTTTATGACTGTCTACACAGGCTAGGAGGTGTGTCTGTGTAAAGGCAGTTTTGATACAGCTTGCTCAACGTTGCCCGTCGGTTAGCCTGTTGGCGCAGTGCACAGCTCCGCGCAAATGGGTTACGCTGGTTTACGCGTCGTTTGGCTGTCAGCACGCATATTACGCTCAGCTCAGCTATGGGCACACAGTTTCAGTGTGTTAAAATGCTGATCAACCCCAGGCACTCATTTTACACCTATTACACCACTGCTCACCTACGGGCACACATTTTACACCTGTTAAAACACTGCTCACCTACGGGCACACATTTTACACCTGTTAAAACACTGCTCACCTACGGGCACACATTTTACACCTGTTAAAACACTGCTCACCTACAGGCACACATTTTACACCTGTTAAAACACTGCTCACCTATAAGCAGATATTCTCAACTTGTTAGACTGTAGCTCAGCTATGGGCACATCTCACATTTATTTTTTTATTTTTTTATCTCACATTTCTTCAAAATACATGATCCATTTCATTACATTTTCCATAAAATATAATTTTATATATGTACATATATGTTAGGGACTTGTTTCGTGCTTATTTCACCAAAAATAAAAATTCATGTTGTGGGGGCTCGAACCATGACTGCATCCTCTTCAGCCGACGTCTCTACCGCTACGCTATTGCTTCTTGACTTACTTTGCATATTTAGTTCTTATATGCTTTTCCACTGACTGCTAACTTTGGCTAAGCGCCGGGCACACCCGCGCAAATGAGCGCACTCACGGGCAGACATCTTTACAACTTATAAAAAAAAAAGTAGATGTTCATTTCTACATTTTATGTTCATAGTCTGTTGGGGCATGTGTTGTGTTTATTCACATTTACACGGACTCGGTAGTGGGGGTTTACTTTCGGGAATTTTACTCTTCTGGGGGTGTGTTCATTTGCAGGGCTCGCCCTATGGACACACCCCCTACTGTCTTACACGGACCGTGTTAGCCTTGCGTGTGATTCAGCATGCCCTCATGCATATGCATGACATGCTGACATCACACCGTTACACTGCAGCCTCCGTGTAAGCCTTGTAACTCTTACACGGAGGCTTCGTGAATCCTGCCTTAAGTGAATAGCACCTTTTATTTGTTCATGTACTGTATTTATTTTCTTGTTTTTGGCAGCTAACTGCTTAAAGCTCACTAGCCAAAAGGAACATACTTACATCAGTTGCTCATTTTTAACACATTATATCCATTCATTATATGGGAATATATCCTACACCTTCCAAAAATAATTCCTTGCTAGTGCATTAATTTAGAAAAAAATTTTTACACACTCCAATATTGCCTGGTTGTCTTTATAGCCTAGATAAATTATCAGAGCTTTCAAGTCACACAGTTAACCACTTAAGCCATATCTTCTAGTTACACCAAGCTGTATATGTAGTTGTCACCTTTGCTTATAACAAGGAACATATACTTATCAGAATCACAAAGCATCAGGAGAATGTAGTGCTGTTTCACTGTGTTCTTACCGTGGACGTTTAGTTTAATACTTCTACTTTCCATTGTAATCTGATGCTGTGCAGTGTAGCACATACAGGAGTAGTGTTCTCCATCACGGATTTTAACATTTCCAATCTCATAATGAAACTTAGACTCAGTGGGAGTTTTTGAATGATGTAGTATCAATTGTTCATAATATTTTATGAACCAGCACTGTGTATACGTAGTGCCTGTACTGCTGCTGCACTGCAGGGTCACTTTACTCCTGATGTGATATCTCACCAGCCAGGGTATCACTTCTAGATGTGGCCTTTCTTCAATTCCTGCATGTAATATAAACAGAGGAGAGAAATTTACTGTAGTAGCAGAATTGCATCAATATCAATGAACATTTCACTGCAATTTACTACCAATAGCAGAAAGTTAAACACCTACAATTTATTTGTGTGTTTATTTGTTTACTTATGATTTGTTGATTGGTATGATATAAATGGGGAGAGTCCCTTTTCAGCAAAGACCCTCAGAGAAAAACTCCAATAGATCCAGAGATATGAAAACAAATAACAACAGAAAAACAAAACCATAGCAGCAACTGAGAAAACAAATAAGGATGAGATATGGATGAAAGTTGAAAAGCAAAGGGTTAAATGAGGTCAGAGGAAAGGTCAGAATGATGGAGAAGGTTAAAGTACAGTAGTAGAAAAGAGAGCACAGTGAACATTAAGAAACAGAGATGTGCCTGAAGGGCTAAGACAAAAAAGTGGAGAAGAAAACTGTGCAAAAATGTGTGTTAAAGAGAAGAGGATGATTAGAAAATAGTGTAACAAGAGACAGGCAGAATGTATATTATGTCACATTAAACATATTATTTACAGTGACACTCTAGTTAACTCCCAGAAATAAGCTTCAAATAACTGCAGCACTATGACAACAAGTGAACTTTACAAATACAGAATATGTTCCACTGCAGTGAGTGTACTGAACCATTGTAATTAGAGAATCAGTATTGTAGAAGATCTTGCTGTAGAGTTAGCATTTATCACTTCTGGAGGTTGGAATAGTTACATTCTTAACATCTCCAGCATACCAAACATTTAATGACACCTAGTGGTAAAACTGAACCTGCCTGCTGTCCATGGAGTTTGCTTCTATTACCCCAGTGGAAGGCATGGTCACAAACACTGACCTGCACTTGGACCAACCCACCATAACAGGGACTTCCAAAGTCACTTTCTCCATTTTGAAGGACCCTCTTCATGTTGATAGGGCAATGATGGCAATCATTTTCTATATGGCCTGACCTCATAATAATGACATTTTTAGCATGCAATACAAGCATACTATTACTTAACAATGTGTTAATATAGATGGGGCAACAATACCCAAAGTACTTGCAACATAACTTTTTTGTTTAAGTTATATGACAGCATCTATTTAGCATTTCTAAACTCTTGATATAAGTATATTACAATGTATCAGTCACTGTCAGAAGCATTTGCATTTTGCAATCAGTTGAATTTTTCAGTATATTCCTCATATTAAGGTTGAAAGTAATTTTGCAAAAGTGAATATTACAATTCTATTTGATGTTTTTGAGTATCACTGTTTACTCATTTTTTCTCTCTAAGCACACCCAAATAAATAATATTGTGATAAGCAATCATCAATAGTCTACATGAAACTGCAAAGCATTATATGCAGAACAACAACTTACTGCTTTACAGCAAGAGCTGCTTATACTGTGGTTTCTCTTCCACATAATCACATTTGTCAATTTCAATGTGAGGCATTCCACCTCCAAAACTATTTGATGACTGGTCTTTCTAGGTAACAATAAACCACCACTGATGTATTTAACATGAAAAATGCGGTAGCTTACATTCATTTCAGTAGTGAGGCATTATTGGTTCATCTGTCATGATGCCACAGCAAAACGTTTCCATTCTCAGAAAATATTCAGGGGACCATACTTATCACAAAATAAAATGCCACATCAGCATATGTTTTGCACCAAAACATGTGCAGTTTGTTATTGCATATGGTAAAGAGGTGATATCAAACCCAAAGATCTGTTACTTACACTTGCTCAGAACATAACTGATTCACTTTATGAAATGCATTTCAAGCAAGTGTGGGTTTCTATGTAAATCAGTATTACAGCCATCAGAGAGTGCATTTACAGAGAGAGAAAACAATCAGAATTGACCCATTATCTTGTGAGCCATGTTATTCAATTTTGTTCTTTTTAGTGATAAATGGTTTACTTTTATCCCCTCCATCAATCAGTCCGTCATAGTTTGAGGATGACAAATGATCATTCTAGACCAGAAAATATGCATCACTGTTTCTTCGACAGTTTCATAGGTAGATACTGTGCAATCAGCCATAATAAACGAGCCCTGAACACCAACAATTAAGAGTTGCCTCCTGCCTCAAGAAGAGTCACACAAGATACTTTGTGAGTTTCCATCTAATTTTCTAGGTGAGTCTTCAGTGTAGCTAAGGCACTTTTTTGCTTAATATGTAGAAGCAGTTTATCTTAGTAGAAAATATATTATGCCAAAGTGTCCTAAAATGTGTTTTATAGAGATGGTGATCCTTTGATTAAGTATTTGAGGGTCCAATAGTTCAATGAAGATATTATATAATAGGTCTAGGAGTGCTGGGTCTTTTATGGTCCAAAGGGCCAAACATTGGTCATCAAGAATCAGTCTATAGGAAAAAAAAGAATACAGAGAGATGGTAGCAAATCTATCTGGATAAATATGGGACTTGAAGTCTGTGACATTTTTGGTGAGGAGCCTCTGAGGTCTATGACTTCCGTCTGTTTCAGTGATATCTTTAATAGGTACTGTAAACCAGGGCATTAATGCATCAGGAGCATTATATTTTATAATGTGGGCTGGTTAGAGAAGAATGCAGTGCAGTACAACTGCTTTGCTTCTAGATGAAATGGTCTTGGTTATTAGTTGGGCTAAATAAAATTATTTTTCTAACTAGAGTGCAGACATCATGGTTAAATGACAAAAAAAACATTCATAAGGATGCCTAGATCTCTAATAAGAATATCATTTTCAAGGAATATGTCATATATTTATTGTGATAAGAAATGATTTATTTGATCAAAGTGGACTATCCTACATTTTTAGTCAAATAAGCTTCAGGTCATTGTCCTTGCACCAGTTGTTTGCACATTCCATCTCATCCATGAGTACGTTCACATCAATGGTATTTGAATATTTCATAAAACAGAAACCTAGGATACAGGCTTGTAAATTAGAAACATAAATGCAGAACAAAATATGACCCAGAACTGAGACTTAAGGAATCCCACTTGTGACATTTGTACTTACTATAGTGGCATCTGCAACTTTAATAACACGTGATCTGTGTGCCAATCAGTTTTCTACTTGACTTATAACATACGGACTGATGTTTTTGTTTACCCATTTGTAAAAAGTCCTTGCTTGAGCATAGTACTGAATGCTTTGTTCAGATACAGATATACCATGTCCACCACATGTCCAACATCAATTACATGAGATACCGTTTTAAAGATGTTTACAAGGATGAGGAGGCCCAGCTTTGAAAATTTCAGAGTGATGTGGACCCATGACTATGAGATTATCACTGTATAGACTTTTGAGGTCAGAAATGATACATTCTGTGGCTTTACAAATAAAGCTGACATGGCCATTAGGTCTATAATTACCAAGGTCAGTAGTTTGTACCTTCCTATCTTTGGGCATCTCTGTAGCTGCTCCTTAGACTTTGGGGAAATGGCTCATTGCAAGGCAAATGTTAAAGTACTTAAATAGAGGTCTCCTGGGGTTATACTTGGTGCAAAATTATAAAGTTTCCTGGTATAATATTAGCACAGCCTTCAACTTGCAGACCAGACCATATGGCATAATGTTAAGGTCTTAATCTCACATGCACAAGGTGCATAGTTCGATCCTGACCTCCAGCCAATACCTGTTTGGAGTTTGCATGTTCTCCCTGTGTCTCTGTGGGGTTCCTCTCACCTCCAAAAAGCCTACTGGGTGCTTCTGTCTTAAACTCACCAAAGAATGGAGCTGTGAGCAACACCACATACTGTACATGGTGCCATATATGGGGATGAGTTGTATAGATCAACTGTTTTGGGCATCTATTGTGGAATGCAGTATCCTCAAGATAGGAGAACACAAACCACAGACTGTGTGCCATGGCTCTAGATGATTCAGTCATGTTGACTAATGTCACCAGATGAGCATGGGTATTTGCCAGTGATACATGTGTTGAGGACCTGATCTACTCTAGGGACCCATGCTAATGGTAGGAGGGGTCAATGTGCCCCTTTTGGTCAATATGTGTACACCATAAAGCCCAGGAGTCATGAGTGAATATATTGGCTGGCTGGTGTCCAGTTGCCCAGCCTTGGTTATGTGGGATAGCTCTGTTGAGCGAAAGTTGGACATTAAACCTGCCTAACATGAACTAAGAAATGTTACACTCACTGTAGGTTCACTGACAGGACACGATGTAGCCAAGAGACAAGACAGAAGGACAGTGCAGCACAACCACATGGCTTGGGATTCTGAGTCTACTATGTCTACTACTCAGGAGAAGAACAGGCTAAAAATGATGTGGGATGTGTGGTCACAGAGAGGCTTCAGAAGGCAGTGAGGGATATCATCAGAATTAGTGAAAGACTCATGGCAGTCACACTCTAGACTAATGATAGGACAGTATTCTTGATCTCAAAATATGTCACATAGCAGGCTTGTGATAGTGAGGAGAAGAGTACATTCAGACAGCAGACGCAGGAATTACTAGATACAACAGGACAACATGAGTTGGTGTTGATAATGGATAACCGGAAAGAACATGTTGGGAAGACAGAATAGGATATGACGACTGGGTCCACATGGGTGGGGGCAACAGGAATTCAAAAGGAGAGGCCATTCTATACTTCTGTCTGTTTAATAGCTTGATAGTAGCCAACACATGCTTCAGAAAGAGAGACAGTCATAAGATCACATACAAGAGTGGGCAACATGCAACTCAGGTAGACTTCCTCTAAGTAAGGAAAGGGCATTGGGGTAGAATCAGTAACTGCAAAGTCATTCCCAGTGAAACAGTTGGCACTTAGCATAAACTACTGATTGCCACAATCAGCTGCAATCAGTGGTCAGAGAAGACACATGGATCAACAGAGACAAGCCTGAATACCTGTAAGTTAACTGCAGAGAAAACACAATTGTTCGATGACTTACTCAGGGCTATAGCACCCCAAGAAGAGGTGGAGTTGAAGAAGAATGTCAGTGCCTCAAAACAGCATATGCAATGACCACAAAACAGATATGCAGCTGAAATAAGATGAATACAAAAGTCCAGGAAATCATCAAAAGACAGAAGGAGTGCAGGAAAAAACTGGAAATAAAAAAGATGGACTAGGCATGGAAGGAATACTGGTTGGCTAACAAAGAGGCTAAGAAAGTAGATGCAATATCAAAGAACAGGGACTCAGAGGCACTCTACCAGCTTCTGGAAAGTGACTCGGTTACACCAAGAAACTATATCAAGTTGAAAGGCAGATGCAAAAAGATAAAGAAGGCAGTGAGACACCCTTCATAAGGGAATTCAGCAAGAGCCTGCTCACCAGTCCACAAGACACTAAATGCAGATTGTAGGAGCATTTCCAGCAACTTCTGAAGAAAACATCTCAGAAGCTGTACTGCCCCAGGCAAAGCATATGATGAAAGAAAACAAGGAGCCCACCCTAGAAGCAGGAACAGCACTAGGGAAAATGAAGTCAAGGAAAGCATCAGGTTCAAATGAGGTCACAGCAGATATGATAAAAATGCTGGGTGAGATAGGGGAGAAATGGCTATTGATTGATAAATGGATACACAGAGTAGTAGAAAGAAAGATGGGAGATGAGCAGTTTAAATTCAGATCAGGATGCAGCACAACTGACTCAATGTTTCCAGTGAGAAAGATAGTTGAGAAGAATCTAGAGATGAAGGAAAAAGTCACATTCCTAGACTTGGAGAAAGCATAAGACAAGATCCCAAGAAAGCTGATATGGGCGGCCATCTGGTGGTTTGAAGTCCCAGAAACATTAATGGAATTAGTGCAGGCCATAACAAAAGGAGATACTGCCAGCCCAGCTAGCTGAAATTTTTTAAATAATCATACTGTATGTCATTGGTGAATATCGGAATGATTTATATATGATGCTTGTGTTGCAAATGTATTAGAACTGTATGTCATGTGTATATCAAACTGCTGTTTAAAATGTAACCACAGTGTGCCCTAATGGAAAAGAACAGAAATGTACATGTACTATTGTAACTGTTTAAATATATATATTTAACAGTGAAAACTGGGAAAAAGGAGGTTAACCTCAGTCTAGTAAATTTTAGAAACATACGTGGAATTAAATTACTTTATGACTAGATCATAAATGATGGTATCTTACAGTTTTCAATGCAGCCAGAGACACAATATCTGCACTAAGAAACTTTCTGTATTGTCTTTAGGGTAAATTTATTACTATTCTTGAAAGCATGAAGGAATGCAATTGTTTTATGACTTACAGCATCTGCCAGAGATTTGAGGAGAAGCCCTCGTCTGTATATTTTTACAGGTAGATTCTAAATAGTACCAGCTTCATCAATGGTTGTTCGGGCTGAGAACTAGCAGTCAGATGACAAGAAATTATGTCATTCTGCAAAATATCCCAGAAGTAATATTTTAGATATTAATTTCAGAAGTCTGTTAGTGAGACAGAGCATTCTGCATTCTGCCTTGGAGCTAACAACAACTAGAAAATCCATTCAACACACCTGCCTTGCTCTGTTATTAGATTATAGTGTCATTCCCTTAGATTCAGTCAGGAATATAGTAAAGCTCAGTTTAGATGTTTTTATTTATTTATTTGAGACTGTCCTGCAATGTTGTTTTAAATATGTCCTGTGGTTTTGAACTCTGATGTCACTGTGAATACATATTCAGTAATGTATTGTTCTTTTATTATTTATCATTAGATATATTTAAACATTTCTTTGTGACTGATCTGTGTAGGGATATTTAAATTTTGAGAGTACTTGCATATTTATTTGGTAAAACTATGTGTGCCACTCCTAATACCCTTGCTCTTGATCAAACTACCATTTGTGTTAATATTAATATTACACAATAATATTGGACACCCTTTGCTAAGGGCCTTAAATTAGCTGATAAGGAGTGACTGGTGGCAGTAATAACAACCTTATAGTCTGAGCAGAAAGAGGCATAGCGAATAAACCTTTGCCAGCCTTTCCCAGGTGTGTGTGTGTGTGTGTGTGTGTGTGTGTGTGTGTGTGTGTGTGTGTGTGTAAAATTAAACCTCAAAGAGTGTGTGTCAGCTACTTGGCAGGGACACAAATCACTGGTTGGACAGAGAGGGCACTAGAGGTCTTATTTTGGTCACTCAGCTAAGATCTCAACTCTATAGTGGTACTAGTGGGAACTCTTATTGGCTATCTGGAGAAAGGTAGAGGAACCACCCCCAGACTGGCCGTGGTATCTGTGTGCTCTTAAGGGAAATTGCACTTGATGCAGAGAGCTGCATCTGGAAATACTGTGTGTGTGTGTTCCTTTAATCCTCCCAGTGAACAATCCCCCACTGTTGCTAATGGTGAGGTTTGAGGCTCCTTGATTACTGGTCCAGTGGTAGAGCATTACATATTGGCTGGCAGCGGTGGGATCACCATATCATATACTGGCATTCAGTGTTGTGGATATTGAACTCTTGTAGCCCGTAAACAGTGATCACTAAAGAAGGTGTTTGTACTTTCAAGCAGCCACACAGTTGACATTCAGAGTTTTATATCACAATAGTTTTATTTATTTTTTGTTAGCTTAGTTAGTCAAGGTGAGCAGGTAAGATGTCAGCAGAGGATTATGTCAAACTGACAATGAACCAGTTGGCTGGGATGTGCCAAGTCAAATGAATGGGGCTTGCCAATCTGAGTAAAGCAGAAATGATTGCAGCCTTAGTCACAGCTGTATCACAGACCAGCAACCAGGAGGACAACCAAACTGGCCTTGGGAATGTACAACTCTCAGAAAATGGATTGTTCAACTTTGCCTCAGAGGAGTTAAAAATCCATCTGAAGTTAAAGGGACTTGAACTGGAGGCCAAACAGTTGGAACTAGAATCAGCAGAGAGACTATGGCATTTGGAGGCTGAAGAAAAGGAGAAACAGATAGCATTAAAATCAGCAGACAGACTGAGTCTTCTGTAAGCCGAAGAAAATGAGAGACTGAGACTTTTGGAGGCTGAAGAAAATGAGAGGCAGAGGTAATATGAAAAGGACATGCTGACTGTTCACCAGGGTCATGGAGGTAATGGGGATGGGAGTAAGTGAACCCCAGAAGCAATAAAGGTCATCAAATGTATTCCACAATTTACACAGGGCAAGGTTGATCACGAAGTCCATTAAGTGTCAGGTGGGTATGACAAATGTCTCCTACCTGGGACATCGAGTGGGGAGTGATAAGATCAGGGCAGAACTTGACAAAGTGAAAGATATTCAGGCCTGGCCTGCCGCTGTTACAAAAAAGCAGCTTAAGGCATTCTTAGGGACAGCAGGGTACTACAGAAAGTTTGACCCAGTTATAGTATCATAGCTTCTCCCCTCATAGACCTGACAAGGAAAAAACAGGCCAGATAAGGTGGTGTGGGGGGCTTTGAGGTAACCCCCTGTGTTAGTTAGTCCAGATTACAACAAAGAATTTGTTGTGCAGGTGGATGCTTCAAACCATGGGGTGGGAGCTGTTCTCAGCCAGGTTTCCTCAGAGGGAGAAGAGCACCCAGTGGTATATCTCACCCTTATGCTCCTACCTAGGGAGGATTGCTATGCATATGTAGAAAAGGAATATCTAGCCATAGTATGGGCACTACAGAAACTTCTGCCTTATCTGTATGGAAGGAAATTCATTGTAGTTACAGACCACAATCCCTTAACATGGCTACATCAAGCCAGCCAGCAAAATGCCAAACTAATAAAGTGGACCCTAGGGTTGCATAGGTTCATAGGTTCATAGGTTAGTACTAGGTTATCGACCCTAGGGTCTATACAAGCCTAGCCATAACAATTCCCTGGCTATTTCTTCCCACACTATTTACTTCCTTGGACCCCTGTCTAGCATGGCAACTGATGTGATCCCTGGGGTGAATTTCCTTTCTCCCATCCAATCGTCAAGGTTCCTTTTGAAGAGGGCGAGGGAGGCGCTCTGCTTGACATGTATGGGCAGTCTATTCCAGAGTCTGGGGAGTTTCTGGGTCAGGAACCTATCCCTCCAGCATGTTTTGTTTATTGTGATGACAAGGTTTAGATCCTTGTCATCATGCAGGCATATATGATAGTGCAACACCATAGTGGGGTTAGCAATGCCAACAAAGACAGGGTCTCAAGACAGGGAATGGGATAACGTATTTCCAGATAGGGTCATCCCTCTCAAGCAATGATTCTCAAGGGTCACTTAAAAAACTAGCTTGAGTCTTCGAGGTGGGAAGAAGTGTGATCAAAGGAGATACTGCCAGCCCAACTAGCTGTAATTTTGTAAATAATTATATGTCATTGGTGAATATTAAAATAATTTATATAAGATGCTTGTATTACAAATGTATTAGAACTGTATGTCTTGTGTATATCAAACTGTGTTTGAAATGGGACCACAGTGTGCCCTACTGGAAAAGAACAGAAATGTACATGCTATGGTAACTATTTAAATGTATATATCTTAACAGTGGAAACTGGGATACAGGAGGCCAACCTCAATCTAGGAAATGTTAGAGAAAAATATCTGAAATTAAATTACTTTATGGCTAGGCCATAGAAGATGGTATCTTACAGTTTTCAATGCAGCCAGAGACACAATGTCTGTACTAGGAAACGTTTTGGATTGTCTTTAGGGTGAATTCATTTATAGTCTTGAAAGCTTGAAGAAATGTAATTGTTTTATGACTTCCAGCATCTGCCAGAGATCTGAGGTGAAACCCTTGTCTGTATATTTTTACAGGTATATGCTAAATACTGCCAGCTTCATCAATGGTCATTGGCTTGGGAACTAGCAGTCAGATGGCAAGAAATTATGTCATTTTGCAAGCTATCCCAGAAATAATATTTTAGATATTAATTTGAGAAGTCTCTTAGTGAGACAGAGCATCCTGCATTCTGTCTTGGACCCGACAACAACTAGAACATCCATTCAACACACCTGCATTGCTCTGTTAGTAAGTTCTTAGATTATAATATAATTCTCTTAGATTTGGTCAGAAATATAGTAAAGCTTAGTTTAGATGTTTTTCTTTATTTATTTAAGACTGTCCTGCAATGTTGTTTTAAATATTTCCTGTGGTTTTGAACTCTGATGTCACTGTGAATATATATTTAGTAGTGTCTTGTTTTTTTATTATTTATTATTAAATATATTTAAACCTTTCATTGTGGCTGATCTGTGTAGAGATATTTAAGTTTTGAGAATACTTGCATATTTATTTGATGACACTGTGTGGGCCACTTCATATAGCCTTGCTGTTGGTCAAACTACCATTTGTGTTAATATTAATATTACACAGTAAGATGGGACACCCTTTGTAAAGGGCCTTAAAGTAGCTGATAAGGTGTGACAGGTGGTAGTAATAACTACATTATAGTCTGGACAGAAGGGGGCATAGTTAGTAAACCTGTGCCAGCCTTTCGCAAGTGTGTGGGTGTGGGTGGGTGTGCGTGTATGTGTGTGTTTGTGTGTGTGTGTGTGTGGGTGTGTGTGTGTGTGTGTGTAAATCAAACCTCAGTGTGTGTGTGTGTGTGTGTGTGTGTGTGTGTGTGTGTGTGTGTGTGTGTGTGTGTGTGTGTGTGTGTAAGCTACTTGGGCAGGGACAGGAAACACTGATTGGGCATAGAAGGTGCTGGAGTTCTTAGCTTGGTCACTCAGCTGACATCTCAACTCTATAGCTGTGCCAGTGGGGAGTCTTATTGGGTTTCTGGAGAAAGGGAGAGGAACCAGCCCATAGTCTCTGTGTGCTCTTAAGGGAAATTGTACTTGATGCAGAGAGCTGCATCTGGAAATACTGTGTGTGTACCTGTAATCCTCCCAGTGAATATTCCCCCACTGTTGCCAGTGGTGAGGATTGAGGCTCCTTGATTACTGGTCCAGTGGTGGGGTGTCACACAGGCTATGTACAAAGATCCAATCATCAAATGTAAACAGTGGTCAGTCTCACAGAGGGGTTCCCAGTGGGAGTGGGTGTGCATCAGGGATCAGCTCTGAGCTCATTGCTGTTCATACTGGTGATGGATTACATTTGCAAACAGGTCAGAACGGACAGATCAACAAAGTTGCTGCTGATGATTTGGTACTACAGGCAGACTCTGAGGAAGAACATAATCAAAGGATAGGGGAAAGGAATGCAAAACTGAAGGCACATGAGGTGAAAGTAAGTACATAGGTTCATAGGTTAGTACTAGGCTAATTGCCCTTGTGGGTCATTTTAAGCCTAGCCAATTATCCCTTGAGAGACTCAAACCCTGCACCTTGTGTTTGTAAGGCAAACACTTTAACCATTAGGCCACTCTCCCAACCCAGATATCACAAAGTCAGTGGTAATGGCAGCAAACTGGGGAAATCAGAAGAAGCTGAGAAATGAAATAGAAGGGATGATAGTGGAACAGGTTAACAGCTTCATGTATCTGGGAGAGGTGGTTGAGAAGAAGGGAAGTCTAAATGAAGAGGTCAAAGCTAGAATCAGAGGGGCTGCAGTCAACTGGTATACATTGTCAGGTGAGGTGTATGACAGAAGAATGCCAAAGAAGCTGAAAATTAAAGTGTACAAAACAGTGGTGCAGCCAGTACAGAAACCTGGGCAGTAAAGGCAAAGCAGTTAAGAAAGCTAGAGGTGATGGAAATGTAGTGCCAATCGTGTCCCCTAACACTTTTTACACAGGGTTGCCACACCCTTCTCATTGCCCTAGTTATGTTTCTGTTAGGATGAAAATAATTCATAGGTAAATACTTCAGCTCTGTTTATAATCTCAGCCCATGCATGGATATTATTTACATCACTAAGTAGCTGCAGAATTTCTGCTTGTGATGCATTCCTGAACACTAGTGTACATGGCTGTATTTAATAGAAGTTATCTTCAGCCTTGTATGTGAACATCTCAAATGTGTGGTTGAATATGAAAATGAAGGATGATACCTTTGGGGTTGTACACGAGAGTGCAATAGTGGTAAGGACAAGATCCAGGATACAATATTCCCTAGTAGGATTGTTTACCATATATTTTGGGTAGTTCACATTTATATAGTCAATTAAACATTCATCATGCATGATGACTGCAGACTTGGTACCATCATGAACTCCCAGGAGGACACTATACTCTTACAGCAAGGCCTATCCCAAATAAATAATTGGTACCACAGCCATAAACTGAAACTAAATGCCAAGATATGTACAATTTTATTCTTTGGCAAGCATGAGTTCATTTGTCATTATCACAATGATGGCACCTCCCTGAAAACTGATGCGGTAGTTAGAGAACTGGAAACTTGTTTTGACAATGAACTGTTATTTATCACCATGCATGCACTATTGTAAGAAAGTCATTTTTCATCATATAGTTTATATCAAACGGTAATGTCATCTGGATCTGAGGTCATACTTGTTCCTCTTTCCTGGCCGACCATGGTGCATAATGTCCCTTAAAGTATGTAACTGTCCAAATACTTGCCAAAGCTGAAACAACCACTATGCTTCTTCATTAAAAATGTAGTGTATAAATCATAAAAACTCTTGACCTCCCCAAAGCCTTGTAACCCTTCTTAGTATCATACAGGTTAGAGAGAGGTGACCTCTACCTCTTGAAGAGACCCTCAATATACTCCATTCTGTCACACCTATTACAAATTTGGAAATCTAATGCTATCAACACTTGCTCAAGGGACCTCATCCTCTTTAGCAAGATTAACAGAACATGCTTGTAGGATATGTATGTACCACAGACAGTACCGTGATTATGGTGTGGGATATGTATGTATCACATGCAATACTGTGATTATGGTGTGGGATATGTATGTACCACAGACAGTACCGTGATTATGGTGTGGGATATGTATGTACCACAGACAATACCATGATTATGGTGTGGGATATGTATGTACCACAGACAGTACCGTGATTATGGTGTGGGATATGTATGTATCACAGGCAGTACTGTGATTATGGTGTGGGATATGGATGTATTACAGACAGTACTGTGATTATGGTGTGGGATATGTATGCATCACAGACAGTACCATGAATATGGAACCAGCTTCCTCTCCATGTGAAGCAGAGTACTTCTCTTACTCTATTCTGATGTAACAGGGACAAATGAATGGGTAACCACAGACTCACCCCTGGTTTGGCACCGATAACCCTCACGGACAGGAGAGACATGTTAAGTACCTGACATATACTTGCGCAGCCTGACTTTATAGATTCATATTCCAAAATACAAGGGCAAATAGTTATCATAGGAATGCAGGGCTAGTCTTCCTAAGATCCTTATGTATTCATAGCCTAGTAAGTACCTGTGATCCTAGGAATCTATCAGGGAAGGAGGCTGGGTACATATACTAAAGCAGTGATCGATTCAGGCATCTGCTGTTATGGGAAGTTCTTACACAACTGCACTATGTTCTTCATTAGGTCACTTTGCTATATTTTTGACAAACAGGAAGATATTCAAAGTTTTTATGGTGACTGGGAGTAGAAATGGAGTCCAGTATCTCTTGAAGGTTGATTCTGGCAAAAGCAACTCTGGCACTTGAAAAGCCATCAGTTTTCTAGATGAATGACCAATTGGCTGCTCCCAAATTGCTTACTGACTCTACACCCTTTAGAAAATCTTCATAAGAGGAAACTGCTCTAGCAAAGTCAGCTTTGACTTATTATAGGAGAGATTTTCCATGGAAAGGTTAACAAAAGGAATGGCAAGAGAAATTCTGCTGGAAATAGTTTGCTTAGATACAGAGACAGCTACCTGTTCTCCATAAAAGAAATAAGCATTTTCTAATGGCCATTGTTCTACCCAAACAGTACTTAACTTGTCTGCAAACGTGCAATACATGACAAATTCTGTCTCTTCTATTTTGAGGGTTAGGAAAAATGTAGAAAGGCAAACAGACTTATTCTGAGACATCTCAGTGAACACATTAAGCAGGAAAGTAAGATTAGTCCTAAGGCAAACCCTATGCTTAGGGAAAAACAAAAAATGGTGGAGAACACAGCTTACAACTCTAAAACCCTTTTATCAGATGTTAGGGTCACTAACAAGACTGTTTTCCAGGTACTGAACTGTATGGATGGAGAAGACACTGGTATAAAAGGTTGAACTGTTTTTTTTCCAGGACATAGGACATGTCTCAAGGGAGCTACACAACAAGGGAGGAAACAGGACGCTGTAGCAACTCTGACACAGTCAATGTTTTGAAGTGATTTCCTATGTGAAGGAGCAATGGATGACACAGGATGAGACTGGAGAGAATGTGGCACAGGAACATTTTCTGGAACTTTCTGTAGAATGACCACAGGAAATGGAGAAAAAAGAAAAATGACCTCAGTTTAGAGGAAAATGACCTAAGAGAAGAGTTGTTTGATTTAACAGAGATGGAAAGACATTTTAAGATCAATGAAAGAAACAGATTACAGAAAATAAATAAAACCCAAAAGTTAGAAGTCTGATAAAACAAATAAACACTGTAATTAGGACTGCTCATAGAGATGCATGGGGTATAACAGAAATAAATAGGATATATTACTGTGCAGCTGAGTTAATAACATAAAGTTTTACCACAAAGACACAGGGAAGTGAGGGAAAGGAAGGAGAGAAATCAAATGCCATCATGGAAGTATCGAATAGAGAAAACTATAAAGCAAATTAAGACAAGAAGTGCCATTATTAGAAGAGTATAGAAGAGGGAACAGATCAACAGAAATACTCAGAAAGGTAGACATGATAAAAGCAATGCTCTGTATGACAATGGATCAGGATTATAATGCACTATCATGAATAATAAACTAAATATATCAGCACAGACGGAAAACAAAAGGAAAGATATGCAATTAAATATAAAGGAAAAGTATAAAATATGCAATTTATTGATGAGATGAAGATAAATATAAAGGAAAAGTATAAAATATGCCATTTATTGATATGTCCAAAAAGTGTTATAGAGAATTTGGGAAACAAGGCAAAATGAATTGGAACACCACCAAAAAAGAAGAACTAGATACATTTTGGAGAAATATCTATGAAAATTCTGTGGAGTGTAACAGAGATGCTGAATGGTTTGAAGGAATAAAATAAAGAATAAGAAGTTCAAATGTACAGGATATGATATGGGATGAAGTAATGACCAGAGAAATTGAAACAAAGTTAAGAAAAGCTCCTAAATGGAAAACCCCTTGTCCGGATGCAGTACCTAACTTCTGGCTAAATGTATTAACATCTTCACATGACAATTTAGCCATGATTAAGAACTATTTATATGTGCACCCCAAACAGACACCAACCTGGTTAACAACATGAAAAACAATACTCCTACTTAAGAGCGAACCTAAAAACTACAGACCAGTACTTGCCTTCTGACGAGGTACAAACTATACACTGGAACTGATGCCAATAGAGTTTATAATCATTTAGAAGAAAACTCAATCATGGCAATAGAACAAAAGGAAGTCATATGGAAAAAAGGATCATGTGTTATTAAACAAAATCATAATGAAGAACTGTAAGGGGAAGACTCTAAGTATGGCAAGGATAGA
Source organism: Protopterus annectens (assembly GCF_019279795.1). NCBI lineage: Eukaryota > Metazoa > Chordata > Ceratodontiformes > Protopteridae > Protopterus > Protopterus annectens. Next base: position 1,027,839,303 of record NC_056726.1, on the reverse strand, counting down.
CTACAATAAAAATAAAACAAACTGAGTAACATAAAAAGTTTAATAAAGGACAAAGCCTTCCGGTTAAAAACCCTTCATCAGTGGAACTGGAACAGTAACAAGGGTGCTCCATATTTAAAAAGCACACTTAAATAGCATCAAGACGACACCACATCCAACAATTAACATAATTCAACTTAAAGACATACTACCAAATTTTAAAATTTCATTGCAAAATATATAGAGAGTATATATATATATATATATATATATATATATATATATATGTATATATAGGTAAAAATGTATATATGAAGAAATATGTGTATATATATTTTACTATAACTTTTATCATATTTCACTTCAAGCAGTTCTGTCTATATTTAAGAATGGTTTCAGCATTACAGTTTGATTAAAACCTGGCATTTGATCTGCACATAACAATAATATCCATTTATATTCTTTCATTTCCAGTTTATTATTCACAACACCTCTCCTAATGCCCTTGCCAACAACATCAATTACTTGAAATGTAAATGAATGTGATATAGCAGTTTCACTAACATGTTTAGTGGTTTACTATTAAAATATTGAAGGGCACCCTTCCGTAGTTGATTATGTCGAACAACATAACATGTAAGCGAATTATCCTGTAAGCGGCAGTGCACAATGTAGAATGTTACAATGATGAAACCAATGCCAATTCGGAAATATGAATGGCGCAAAAGTGAATTCAAAGATGTTATGCATCGGCAATGTGAACTGTATGTGCGGACAACCTAATTTGCAGGAAATGACTGGAACAGTAACAAGCGTGCTATATAAAGATCATGCAATTCCAGATATGTGTAGGCAACAGATACAGTTGGTAAAAGAATTACAAATGTATGTAGAAAATATAGGGTTGTTCCCTGCAATATATACATGATTTACTTACGCGTATGTCATTTTCCATTTTTTGGAGTTTCATTGTTTATGATGGCAAACAGCAGTACAGGGAGTAATCCAGGTGTAATTGGCAAAAGTTACAGTACTGTTATGTCCCAGTATAATTGCTCATCATTGTTTTGAAGGTGCACCTAGTTATGGATGTATTTATGACGGTAAAGGACTACAGTAGCATGGTGAGGTTTGCTATCGAATGGGCGATCGGACTTCGTGCGAGTCATGGAAGTCCGAAGCGTCCCATTTGACAGAACTGGATGGACGAATGTTAAAATGTAGAAAAACACAACAGCAAATGCACTGCAGCATTCGCTGTTCTGACTTTCTACATTTTGACGCAGATTGCACTGTAACAGGGATCGGGTATTGTACAAATTTCCCTCACTGTAGTGCGATCTCGGAGTTTGTATATACAAGTAGCAGGGGGTTTGGGGGGGGGTGCAGGGGGCCATTTGTGTGTGTGGCTTCCGGAGTGCATGTTGAATGCACTACTTCTACATTCGACATATTTGTCGTCGCTCTTCATGCATTCGTTGTTACGGTTTGTAGCAACAGTAATTTGCACAAAGTGCAATGTGCAATTGACAAAATGATAGCAAATCTGATGGTGGACTACATGTGGAAAAGACTAAAACTACACATTTAAGGAACATATTTATTTGTTGACACAATGTGAATGTATGAATTTGATTACTTGATGTACTCATTCGGATTTCTAAAGGCCATAAGCTGTGGAAACATTTAATTTGCATGTAATGTGTTCATTATATGTGCAAGGAACTATTTAAAGTAATGTGGAACACAGAAAATAATGGATTTCCGATTACTTTCTGTGAATGTCGAATTCGACATGTTCGAAATTCACCAGAATTGATTCGACATTATTTACATTTGTTGATCTTATTTTTCGGTTATTCTGTTCGATTTTTTTTTTACTCAAAATTACTTTGACTTTCGCATTTTTTATAGTAAATCATGTTTAGCTAGGGCATTTAACATTATATTTTGTCTAATATCAGAATTATGTTCTGTTACTCTATATTTTAATCTCCTAGTAGACTTACCAACATAGAAGCTTACATGTTGCCAAATAAACAACATGTGTAGAGTTACAAGTAACAAAATATTTAAATTCATACTTTTTACAACTTATATAGGGTCTATATTGAATCTGCGAAAGCTTAAAGAAGGGGATGCTGATTCATCGACCCTATTTAAGTGAAAGCTTACAATCCCGAACACCCGGAACAGGGATTTTTGCTTAAATAGGGTCAATGAATCAGCGTTCGCTTTTTTAAGCATTCGCTGATTCAATATAAGTAGATGGAAATAATTCTGATCATCAGTTGCCGGTTCAATCTCTCATTCAGTCGAGTTGGCCGTAGACGATAGTAATGGATTCAGACGTGTAGCTAATAGATCATTCAAATTCCAACTTATATAAAATATATTGTATTCAGCCTTATGATAAGGTTAAATAGGAGTAAAATTGTAAATGACTGTGTGAGACAAAACTGCGAGTTGCCAAATGCATTTTAAGTCCTTGTGGAAATAATATTAAACCGACAACACGAGGTTAAATAAAACAACAATTCGTATCGTATTTGGCAACTCGCAGTTTTTTTGCCACACACAGCTGTTTTCACGTCTGAATCTACTTAACCAACTTGAATGTAAGATTGAGCTATTTAAGGTACTCCAATGGCAGAGCTTCAGCTTTTCTATTTATTTACAGCTAGGTATTGTGCCATGGGGCTTTATAATATTAAAAATGCCCTCGTATGGCAATACCTATCACATATTGTTAAAGAAATGGGAGGAAATTAATATAAAGCTTGAGCTTGACTAGATGCTGCTGCTGAATGATTATATTATGAACACTGAGAAGCAAATGCAACAGAAGATAAACAAATTAGAGAATGAAATCTCAGCTTTACCTGTTTTTTTTCTGAACACATAGCTGAATATGATAATATGTTGGAGAGACTGCATAAATATGATATGAAGTTGGAGGCTGCCAAACACTGTAAACTAAAGAGGGACGTTAATGATTTTAACACTGGCCATATTTTTCCCTGGCCTCGGCAGAAGAAGGGTGAACAGTGTACTGATGACTTTAATGTTGACATAACAAAACCTGCAGAAAAGGCTGGTTCAATGTATGCTTTAGATGAAATTACAATACCAGGAACACAAGCTGAGCTGATGAGGCTAGTGAATGCCCATAGTACTGATGAACAACTGTCTCAACAATCCATCAATGTTCCGGGTCCCTCTAGCACCACCCAGGATGTGAACCAACTGATTAATAAGCAGACTAAGGAATGACCTGCAATTTTTCAACTATCTCAACAAGACAGTGCATTTGAAATTACCGAAGAAGGTATATTCAAACAAATGGGATGTGTCCAGAGAATGTTCAACACAGAAGAAAAGGGTGAGGAGCCAGAGCAGTTCACGCAGGAATTACAACAAAATACAGAGATAGGTACTATACAACCTGGTTTTATAATCAATTTGTCAGACATGGCACTAACGAAGTCAAACATTACACTACTACAAAAAGGTTTAAGTTTTATACCAGAGAATGTAACTAGTCTGACTATTGTTTTAATTGATCTAAAGCTGTTTACACCTGAGTTGGATTTAAAATTGATCTTTACGAATAATCTTCCTGGCTATGTTCCTGCTCTATAACCTAACCTCTTCACTCTCCTTATATGATTACTAAACTCCTATGTCTTTTGCTACTAGTGACTGATAATACTTTCTTCATATTTATTTTTATATTTACTTGTTGATACTGGTACAATAATACTGATTAATATATCTCTGTTTATACCACTCTGATTGAATTCATTGAATTCTGCTTTAATGTATATTTTCTGTATATATTACTGTAATCAAACAAACTAGATTCCTGCTTTTCTGTATATATTCTGCATATGTTACTATACTATCTGTAACGCTATTTCTTCTTCTGTACTAAGTAATGTTTATATTTTTTCTGTATCTCGTTGGAGCTTTTCTCCCCGGGCCTCCACTGAAAATGGGCTCTTTTAGGCCCAGTGGACTTTCCCGGTAAACAAATGCAATAAATAAATAAATAATTCTGGAGTACTTGATTCTAATTGTAAATGAAGAAGTGTTTTTGTTCTATTTAGTCACCCTGTGGTATGTGCATTTAACAATAAAATGTGAATTACATTTATGGCATTTATATGACAAATGGAACTTTAGCATGTTTTATAACCTGCTAGAGGAAGTGTTCTGCTCTTGTTAGGCTAAACAATAATGATAATGTTATAATTAAGGAAGCTGATAAGGGTAGAGCAATTGCAGTAATGCACAAGACAGAATATGTTCAGTGTTTCTGTTCATCTCTATCTGATTCCAGTACATTTAAGGTAATTACTGACCTAGAAATTAATAAGATTATTAGCCAGGTTAATATGATTATATATGATTTACAGCTGATGAATGACATCAATATTGATATTTTAAATTTTTTTTACTGTACCTTCCCCTGTAATACCAATTCTTTATGGTTTACTCAAGGTGCATACATTTTTGATAAATCTCCCTATGAGAACAATTGTCTATGGAAGGGGCTGGCTGACCGAGCCCATTTCTGTTTATTTACAGACTATCTTACTTCCTTATTTGAAATGTACAAAGTTATGTTAAGGATACTGCAGATTTTCTCACTCAGCTAAGTAGATGGTATAAGAATAGCAGGCTGGAACACTTTGTTATGGTAGTAGAGGATATTAAATCTCTACTCACTGTCATTCCCAATACATATGGGATATCAGCAATTAGAAAATTATTGCTGGAAACTGGCAATAAAACAGGTTGGGAAATATAAACTATCTGCGAACTGTTAGAAATTGTTCTTGTGTATGACATTTTTGTGTTTAATGATAAGTATTATCATCAAGTATTGGAGGCGTTAATGGGTACCTCTGTGGCTAATACCTACGCCACCCTCATTTTAAATAATTGGGAGAATGAAATTGTATTTAATGCATCTGTATATCTTTCCAACAAAATTTGTTTTTTAAATGGTTTGTTGATGATATATTTTTTTATTTGGAATGGTACCATGGATGAATTGAATCAATATGTTGAATTTTTGAATAATACTACTGAGTACTTAAAATTTTCTGTAACTAGTTCATGTGAAAAAAACTGAATTTTTAGATATTGCTTTATATTTTGATGGATTGGGTATACACAGTTCAGTAAATAAGAAACCAGTACATAAAAATAAATACCTACAAAGAACAAGCATGTATGCCCCTCATATATTTAAAGGGATAGTTAAATCTCAAATGATGAGTTTGAGTAAACTGAAAACTGATATTGGTACTTACCAGATACAAGCACAAGAGGCAATACAACATGTGACGGCTGTGCCCTGGCCCAGCAATCAAGGAGCCTCAATCCTCACCACTAACACCAGAGAGGGCATCTCATATAAGAGGAAAGGATAATAAATACACACAGTAAAGTACAATTTCCATTAAGTGCACACAGAGATCACAGCCAGTCTGGGGCTGGTTCCCTTGCTCCCCAGATCCCCAATAAGACTCCCCACTGGCACAGCTATAGGGTCCAGATCTCAGCCTAGCTGGCAAGCTAACCTCCATTACTCTTTCTGTCCCACCAGTGCTTCGTATCCCTGCCCAGGTAGCTGACACACCACACACACTTTGAGATAAGTATTTATACAACTTCTCAGGCACTCCTGGGAAAGGCTGACACAGATTCTCCAGCTGTGCCACTTTACCCAGACTATACTGTAGTAATCACTGCCACCACCAGTTAATACATATCAGCTACCCAAAGGCCCTTAAAGGGTGTCTAATTATTACTGTGCAATATTATTATCCAATTGGTAAGTGTGACTAGTCAGTTTAAGGCTTATTAGAGTGGCTTTGTACAATAAACTGTATAAATATGCAATGTAGTCTAGAGCTTAATTATCTCCACATAAACCAGCCACAGGTAAGAGGTTTTAAAATATTTACTAATAAATAATTAAAACACAAGGCAATACTACTACTACACCACTGTGCTATGCAAGAGTTCAGAGACCACACAGAAACTTAAAATAAATCAGTAGTACAGTTTTGACATAACAGAAAAACAATTAGTCTAACTTTCTTCTAATTTCCTAGCTATTACTACAAGAAAACATACTTCTAAAATAACTTACTTAAGACAACAGGCCGAGTGCTGATACATTGGATATCAAGATCAAATTGCTTACAGTCTCTCTCTGAGCAATAGTCTTAAAATCACTAACAGACATCTCTGTTGGGCCCTCCCAGATTACATCATTTTGACACTTAGGTTTTCTCATTATACACATTACATCATTTTTACACTTAGTCTGAAGTTCCCAGGCCAACACCGAAACTGCATTTACATTCTTTTACACTTAGAGCAATAAAGGATATTCCACATGTAAATTCTGGTCTATAACTTTAGCCTTAAAACAATAGGCAGGATGCTTACTCCAGACTCATCGACTCCAAATTCTAACTTCAAAAGACATACAAAACATAATTTTAATTTCAAAGAACATTTGAAATGCTTGGCTTAGTTTTCCTTACAGCAGATGGCAATGTTGCTACAATCTTGAAGTTCACATTTTACAATGTTTTCTTACATTTAAGAAATAAGCCTGTATTTTTTATTTATATTCGCAAATGCCAGAATTATGTATCAAATTCTATTTGACGAGGCTGTCAGCCTTCACCCTTTCTTTACCAGTCTTAACATCTCTCCCCCCCTGGAGAACTCAAGCTAATTTTTCAAGTGACCGTTGATAAACCCTGCTTGAGAGGGTTAGGTCTATCTGGGTTTACCTCACCCCATTCCCTGTCTTGAGATCCCATCTGCATTGGCATTGCTAATCCCGCTGTGGTGCCGCACTGACATATCATATGCCTGCAACCCCAGGCTCTATCTTAGCAACTTGGCATTTTGCTGGCTGGCTCTCTTTAACCATATTAGGGGGTTGTGATCTGTCATTACAGTGAATTTTCTTCCATACAGATAAGGCTGAAGTTTCTGCAGTGCCCACACTATGGCTAGACATTCCTTTTCTACAGCTGCATAGCATTCCTCCCTGGGTTGGAGCCTATGCCTGAGATAAACCACTGAGTGCTCTTCCCCCTCTGAAGAAATCTGGCTAAGTACAGCCCCCACCCCATGGTTTGTAACATCCACCTGCACAACAAATTATTTGCTGTAATCTGGACTGGCTAACACAGAGGGTCCTCCCAAAGCTTCTTTAAGCTTCTGGAATGCCTGATCACATGCTCGGGTCCACACTACCTTATCTGGCCTATTCTTCCTTGTCAGGTATGTGAGGGGAGCAGCTATGATATTATAACTTGGGTTGAACTTTCTGCAGTACTCTGCTCTCCCTAAAAGTGCCCTCACCTGCTTTTTAGTAACTGGTTCAGGCCATGCCTGAATGGCTTCTACTTTGGCAGGTTCTGGCCTTATCTTACCACTCCCCACTCTATGTCCTAGATAGGAGACCTCTGCCATACCCACCTGACATTTGCTTGGCGTAATGGTTAACCCTGCCCTCTGTAGTCTGCCCAACACCTCCCTGACATGCTGAAGGTGCCCTGCAGGAATGACTGTAGATGGCAATATCATCTAGGTAAGCAAGGGCAAACCCTCCTGCTCCTGCTAGGATGTTATCCACCAGACTCTGGAAAGTTGCTGGGGCATTCTTCATCCCAAAGGGCATCATTGTGAACTCATACAAGTCAAAAGGAGTAACAAAGGCTGACTTCTGTCTAGCACTGGGTGTCAAGAGCACCTGCCAGTAACCCTTGGTAAGATCAATGGTTGTAAGATACTTAGCCCCACCCAGCTGCTCTAGGGCCTCATCTGTCCTAGGCATGGGGTAAGCATCTGACTCTGTGTGGCTATTTAATTTCCTGTAGTCCACACAGAACCTGGTGCTGCCATCCTTCTTTGGCACCAGCACCACTGGGGAGGCCCAGGGACTGTTGGACTCTTGAATCACCCCTAGTTCCAACATCTCCTGTACCTCTTCCCTCAAATTCTGTCTGACTCTCTCAGGCACCCTATAAGGGGCCTGCCTAATAGGCCTTTGGGGTCCTGTATCCACCTGGTGCTGCACCAGGTGGGTGCACACCAGTTTCCCAGTGACATGTCCCCAAATTCCTGCAACACTGTTCGGATTTCTCGAACCTGGGCAGGAGATAGCTGCTGGGACATTGCTACCACTTCCACTGAGGTGTCAGCCCGAGCTTTACTGAGATCATCAGTCCCCAGATCTCCCTCAGACTCCTCCTGCAATCCATCTCCCTCAGACTCCTTCTGCAATCCACTGCAAATGCTCAGCACAAGGGCCTCCCTATCATGGTAAGGTTTCATCTTGTTAACATGGTAGAATTTGTGCCCCAGCCATTTGCTGCCTAGCAGTTCCCCCATGTGGTTAACATCACTTACCTTCCTTACCACCTTGTAGGGTCCCTCCCAAGCTACCTGCAGTTTGTTGTGTTTGACAGGAATGAGAACCATTACCTGCTGTCCCACAGCATACTCTCTAGCTCGAGCATTCCTGTCATACCACACCTTTTTCTGCTGTTGGGCTTCTGCCAGGTTCTCCTGGGCCAAGCCCATGAGTTCCCTGAGCCTTGTCCTGAGGTTTAGGACGCATACCACAACAGACTCCTTGTGAGACTCACACTCACCTTCCCACTCATTTTGAATTAAATCTAGAGGTCCCCTCATCCTATGCCCATACAGCAACTAAAAGGGTGAAAAACCTGTGGATTCCTGGGGAACCACTCTGTAAGCAAACAACAGATGGGCCAAATATTTGTCCCATTCCCTCTTAAACTGATCTGCAAATGCCCGTAGCATGGACTTGATTGTAGAGTTTAACCTCTCAACAAGACCATTAGTCTGGGGATGGTAGGGGGTGATCTTCATGTGCTTCACCCCACAGGACTTCCACAGACAAGCCATCAGGTCTGACATGAAATTGGCACCTCGGTTAGTCAGTATTTCCTTTGGGAAACCCACCCTGCTGAACATCTCTAACAAAGCATTTTCCACCTTCTCTCCCTCAATGGAGGACAAAGCCTCTACCTCAGGGTATCATGTAGCATAATCCACTACCACTAGGATATTCTTTTTCCTCGGTGGAACTTGGGGTACTCAGAGGACCCACAATATCCATAGCTACCCTCTGAAATAGCTCCTCAATCACAGGCAAATGCATCAAAAGAGCTCTCACCTGGTCTCCTGCCTTGCCTACCTTTTGGCACTGCTCACAGGCCCTGCAGTACCCTGTTACATCTCTGGAAATTCCAGGCCAATAGAAGTTCTGCATAATATGCCTCTTTGTATGTTGTATGAGCATATGACCTGCAAAGGGAATATCATGGGCTATGGCTAGAAGCGCCAGATGGTAGGCTCTAGGCACTACCAACTACTGTACTCTCTCTCTCACCTTCTAGCCCTCCCTCAGGAGTCAAATCTCTGTACAGTAACCATTTGTCCCAGTATACAAATTTCCCCCTTCCCCTGAGAATCAGGTGCCTCCCTAGCTACCTGCCTCAGGTCTTGCAATGCAGGGTCTGAGAGCTGAGCCTGTCTCAACTCTCTCCTTGTAACCCTTCTCAACTCCCCTTCCACAGGAAGTCTGGCATCCTCTGACAGTGGTGCCTCACTGTCAACCTGGGTACTACTACTCACCTCTACCTTTGCAGTTACCCTGTCCAAGGGAACATCAGTACCCACAAGCAGCTGTGGCTCACCTTCAGTCTCACTGCTACAGTATAGCACCCTTCCTGAAGTAACCACCTCACCAGTCCTGGATGCAAGTATGCAGTCTGTCTGGGTCTCCCCCAGGCTACCAGACCCACATGCTTGTCTCCTATCCTCACTGTGTATAAATGCATAAGTCCATGGTACTGCCTCATCCAAATCCTTCCCTCTCAGGACATCTGTAGGATGGTAGTTTAGTACCCCTGTTGTCTCAAGACAACCTGCTATTGGTGTTTTGTCTTTCCCACTTATTGGCTCCCTCACCTTTGGTTCCCCACCTTGCCTCCATGGACACCTGTATGCCGCATGGCCCCATTGGTTGCATTCAAAACATTTCAGCCTAGCTCCTGGACATGCACCTAAAGTAGTGGCTTTCCCTGCTACTGACAGATTCTGTTGTGGCAGTCTGTTCTGCCCACCATGGGTTCCTTTAGACCCATGAGCAGTACAGAGGCTCCCCTTCCTGTGCAGGGCTGCCCTGCTGGCCAGGTACAGGTCTCCCTTCTTCCCTAACTCATCTGAAATAGCACATTGTCTATCAGCTAACCAGATCCTCATGTCCTCAGGCAAAGAGCTAATGGCTTGTTCCCTCACGAAAAGGTCTGCCAGCCCTTCAAAAGTGGTGATCTGACATCCACTCACCCAGCTATGAAAATAAGTGCTCAGTGCAGCAACATATTCACATACATTTTCATCTGCCTTGCGTCTATGCTCACAGAACTTTTTCCTATACATTTCAGGTGTTAGCTTAAAACATTCTAAAAGACAGTTTTACAGCAGTATAATCAAACAGACAGAGTCAGGCATTTTTGCTATAAAAGTTACAGCTTTCCCATGGAGTAAGAGGGTCAGGAACCGTACCTAGAGCCTTTGGTCAACACTATACTGTTTGCATAACCTCTCAAACATATGAATGAAACTATCAAAATTATCCCCCTCTTTAAATTGCGAAAGAAATTTACTGACCTGTTGTGCTTCTTGGGTCCAGTTACTCCCTTTCCCATTACCTCCATGACTCTGGTAAAGAGTCAGCATTTCCCTCTCATGCTTCCTCTAACGCTGCTTTTCTTAGGGTTCTATCTCCAAATGCCTGGCCTCCAACTCAAGTCTCTTTAGCTCCAGCTGGATTTTTAAGTCCACTGCAGAAAGATTGAGCTGTCCATTCTCCAAGAATATTGTATCTCCACTGTCAGTCTGATTGCCCTTCGCAAAAAGGTTGAGCTGTCCATTATCCGAGGATATTGTATCTCCACTGCCAGTCTGATTGTCCTCCTGGATGCTGTTTTCTGATGCAGCTGTAACCAAGGCTGCAATCAGGTCTGCCTTAGTCAGGTTTCCATGCACCAGTCCCCTAGACTGACACATCTCCACCAGGTGGCTCTGTCAGCTTTCCATACTCCTGTGCTGACATGCTGACTGCTCACCCTGACTAAATAAGCTAACAAAAGATATATAACAATTGTGATCTGAACTCTGACTATTTACTGCATGGCTGATTTAGAGTACAAAACACATTTAAAGATCACTGTACATAAGCAACAGGATTCACTCTACCCACACCACTACAAGCCAATTAGTATGTGAAGTGGATCCCACCACTGCAAACCACATGAAATGGCCATGCCCTGACCCAGCAATCAAGGAGCCTCACTCCTCACTACTAACACCAGGGAGGGTGTCTCATGTAAGAGGAAAGGATACAAATACACACAGTAAAGTACAATTTCCCTTAAGTGCACACAGAGATCACGGTCAGTCTGGGTCTGGTTGCTCCCTTGCTCCCCTGGTCCCCAATAAAACTCCCTACTGGCACAGCTATATGGTCCAGATCTCAGCCTAGCTGGCAAGCTAACCTCCAGTACCCTCTTCGTCCCACCAGTGCTTTGTGTCCCTGCCCAGGTAGCTGACACAACATGCACACTTTTAAATAAGTATTTATACAACTTCTTAGACACTCCTAGGAAAGGCTGACACAGATTCTCCAGCTGTGCCCCTTTACCCAGACTGTACGGTAGTAATCACTGCCACCACCAGCTAATATTTATCAGCTAACCAAAGGCCCTTAAAATGGTGTCCAATTATTACTGTACAGTATTATTATCTAATTGGTAAGTGTGACTTAGTCTAAGGCTTATTAGAGTGGCTTTGTAAAATAAACTCTATAAATATGCAATGTACTCTTGCGCTTAATTATATCTACATAAACCAGCCACAGGTAAGAGGTTTTAAAATATTTAATAATAAATAATTAAAACACAAGACAATACTACTACACCACAGTGCTATCCAAGAATTCAGAGATCACACAGAAACTTAAAATAAGTCAGTAGTACAGTTCTGACATAACAGAAAACACTTAGTCTAACTTTTTTCTAATTTCCTAGCTATTACTACAAGAAAACATACTTCTAAAATAACTTACTTAAGACAACAGGCAGAGTGCTGATAAGTTGGATATCAAGATCAAAATGCTTACAGTGTCTCTCTGAGCAATAGTCTTAAAATCACTAACATACATCTCTGCTGGGCCCTCCCAGATTACATCATTTTGACAATTAGGTTTTCCTAGTATACACATTACATCATTTTGACACTTAGTCTGGAGTTCCCAGGCTAACACCAAAACTGCATTCACATTCTTTTACACTTAGAGTAATAAAGGACATTCCATATGTAAATTCTGGTCTATAACTTTAGCCTTAAAACAACAGGCATCGATTCCAAATTCTAACTTCAAAAGACATACAAAACATAATTTTAATTTCAAAGTACATTTGAAATGCTTGGCTTAGTTTTCTTTCCAGCAGATGGCAATGTTGCTACAATCTTGAAGTTCACATTTTACAGTGTTTTCTTTCATTTAAGAAACAAGCATGTATTTTATATTTATATTCATATTTACAAATGCCAGAATTATGTATCAAATTCTATTTGACTAGGCTGGCAGCCTTCACCCTTTCTCTACCAGTCTTCACACAACAGTTCAGATAAAGGGGATATGAAATTAATATGTTAACAGGTGTATATATATATATATATAATGAGATGGTTTCGTTATGAGATACTATAGCTAAACCATATTGTGATAGGGAAATGTCTAATACAAAGGGTCTAACACATACAATTGGTGCTGATAATGATAAAAATACTATACGATATGTAACAACTTACAATAGAATTACACAACAAATTAAAAAAATGTCTGATAATTGGGGTATATTAAAAGCATTACCTAAACTAAGTCCATTTATTGGTAATGGACCTAGATTTTCAAATCAGAATTGCCCTAACTTGAAACAACTATTATGTTATAAAGATATTAAAATTGCTCCAAACAGATTAAAACCAATACGATGGGTACTTTTCCATGTTATAATTGCTGCTGTTTCAGCTATATTAATAAAGATTCTAGTTTTATTCATCCTATAAGTGTTAAGAAAAATGAATTTAAATATTTTGCTACTTGTAACTCTACAAATGTTGTTTATTTGGCAACATGTAAGTTATGTTCCAGCTTCTATGTCGGTAAATAGGAGATTAAAAGATAGAATAATAGAACATAATTCTGATATTAGATGAAATATAAAGTTAAATGCCCTAGCTAAACATGTTAATGAAACTGCTATATCACATTGCTTTACATTTTGAGTAATTGATATTGCTGGCAAGGGCATTAGGAGAGGTGATGTGAATAATAAACTGGAAATGAAAGAATGTTGTTGTTGTGTCTTTCGGCTTTTCCTGGTTAGGGGTCACCACAGCAGAACTCTGGTCCACTAATGATTGGTAGTTGATTTTTACATGCCAAGTAACCAGCCCTGATGCACAACCTTCAACGAAGGTACGCCCATTCACGTATGTCTCCACGCAGAAGACGCTCTAGCTGAGAATCGAACCGGACAGCGTCTTACTGTGAGGCGACATATAAATGGATATTATTGTTATGTGCAGATCAAATGCCAGGTTTGAATAAAACTGTAATGCTGAAACCAATTCTTAGATATAGACAGAACTGTTTGAAGTGAAATATGATAAAAGTTGTTATAGTTAGATGTATATACACTTATATTTTTTCATATATACCTTTTTTGCATATGTATATACATATATATATATATATATATATATATATATATATATATAACTATATTATGTGTGTGTGTGTGTGTGTGTGTTTATTCTATGTATTTTGCAATGAAACTTTAAAATTCAGGTAGTATGTCTTTAAGATTAATTAATTATGTTAATTATGTTAATTGTTGGCTGTGGTATGGTCTTGATGCGATTTAAATGCGCTTTTTAAATATGGAGTTAACACTGATGAAGGATTTGTAATCTGAAAGCTTTGTCCTTTATTAAAGTTTTTACGTTATTCAGTTAATTTTATTTTTATTTTATTTCCATTGATACAAATTGTTGTTTTATTTAAGTTTGTGTTGTCGAATGGATAGACTACAAAAAAAGCATTTGACAGTATCCTACATTCATGGATAAAAGAGTGCTTAACACGTATAAGATAAACCCTTCACTGACTGATTAATTACATTATAGCATGCACTGATTACATTATAGCAACCATGAAGCAGTGGAAAACCACTTTGCAGAAAAGCCATGATAAAGTACAAATTATTATTCCAGGGATAAAATTTCACAGGGGGATATTCCAGGGTGACTACTTTTCACCGCTGCTCTTTTGTCTTGCACTTAACCCATTAAGCTTTCTACTTAACAAATTAGGTCATGGCTACAATTTGGATCCCAAAAAACAACAAAGTGTAAAGACTCCTCGTCCTCTTTTTATGGATAATTTAAAACTATATTGTTAATCAGATGAGGAACTAAAAGCACAACTGCAAGTGGTCAAAACTTTTTCATATGATATAAGAACATAATTTAGTCTTGATAAATGTGCAAAGGCAACATTTAAAGCAGGAAAACTGTAGCACAAGTAAAAAAAAAAACATCAGTCTGGGACAGGGATGTGATGTAAATGAACTTGAGCAAGAGGGAGTGTATAAACATTTGGGAACTGATGCAGGATCAACAATAAAAACAAGTGAACAAATGTGAACAAAACTTATGACTATTTTAGAAGACTAAAATTAATACTGAAAACAGTGTTGACATCTAGGAACAAATTCCAAGCTATAAACTAGTTTGCTCTTCCTGTCCTAACTTACAGTTTTGGAGTGGTTGACTGGCCCCAAAAGGTGTTGGACTGCTTGGACAGGAAAAGTAGAAGGATCTTCAAGTTTATCAAATGATTTATAAAAATCAGTGCATACCAAGACTAAATATTCCCCATTCTTAAGGAGGTATGGGCCTCCTTGAAACTGATTACATGTATAGACCAGCAGTCATAGGACTGCATACATATCTGCTGACCTGACAAGACTCAAATGTAGTGAATGTTTTAAAACATGAGGATAATAAGTCTACAATGACTTCCTTGCTTAGTTTAGCAGAAGCATATCGGTGTCAAGCGGGAATGAAAATCAAACCAGAAGTAGATACAAATCAGGTAGCAACTGAATGTGCCAAAAAACAAAAGAAAGAATATAAGGTGAAGGATCAGATGAGAAGGTGAGAAATATGGAAAATGCATAAATATAACTGCAAGTATAGAAAACTCTTGGAACAACCACATTTTGATCAGGATCGAATGCAGGAGTGGTTAAGGAGTGGTGAATTTAAACCAAAAGATGAAAGGTTAATATTGCCGCCCAAGATAGTAGACTACATACACATTGATTTACAAAGTCCAACAGAACTGGAAACAGTCACACATCTTGTTACTAGTTATGATATACTAATGTCAGAAGGACTGTATACTGAAAGGCATCATAATGTGGCAAGACTGTTGCATTGGGGATTGTGCAAACATTATAATGTTGAAGTATCTGAAAAACACTGGAAACTGGAACCACAAAGTATTATAGAAAATTAAGTTTATTTCACATGGGATCACTCATTACCAACAGGTCAAAAATAGATGTGAAAAAAACAAATATAGTATCCATGAAAAGAAAACAAAAGTAGCATTGATCATTGAAATTGCTACACCCAGTAACTATAGTGTGTTACATACAGAAACACAAAGTCATAAAATATCAGGATTTGCAGGCAGAAACAAGTGCAATGTGGAAGAAGTATACCCAGAAAGTTCCAATAGTAGAAGGCCCAACCAGTCTTATAAAACAGAATTTACAGTCATACTTAGATATGTTACCAATGCATGTATGAATTGCAGAAGGGGTCATTACTGGGCACATTGTGGATGCTGCGAATAGTACTTCTGGCTAACATTAAATTTTGAAACAATACTAATTTCGTGAACTTTGATGAAACTTTGACTTAAGAATGGGGTCCATTCTTGTCATGGTATTAGAAACCCAAAAGATTTGCAGAAATTTAATGAGAAAAGGGATTATGTATAACCTATGTAATGGAACTGATGCCTGCAGAGTGTATAGTCATTTAGAAGAAAACTCAATCTTGGCAATACAACAAAAGGGTAACAAAAGAAAGTCATATTGAACAAAGGATCATTTGTTGTTAAATAAAGGCATAATAGAACATTGTAAAAAGGGAAAGAATCTAAGTATGGCATGGATAGACAGCATCCCACATTAATCGATAAAGGAGTGTTTACAAACATATAAGATATGTCCTACATGGATCAATTATATTACAATGATCAGGAAACGTGCCAAACTACTCTGCAGCTGAGCCTTGGTAAAGGACACATTATTATCCCAGGGATAAAAATTCAAAGGGGGGTATTCCAGGGTGACTCTGTCACCACTGTTCTTTTGTTTTGCCCTTAACTCATTAAGCTGTCTACTTAATGGAGTATGTCATTGTTACTGTTTGGCCCCCAGAAAACAAGAAAGTGTAAAGATGTCTCATCCATGTTTTCTGAATGATTTAAAAACTGTGTAGTTCATCAAATGAGGAACTGAACATGTCAATTAGTCTTGATAAACATGCAAAAGCAACCTTTAAAACAGGAAATCTGCAGTACCAAGAAAATATAAGTCTGGAATAGAATGTGACATAGGAGGGAGTGTATAAATATTTGGGAAATGATGAAGGATCAACAATAAAACATGAACAAATGTAAATAGACTTAGTAAGGTATATTTTAGTAGACTGAAATTAATACTGTTGCCCTGACATCTCAGAAAACCGCCAAGCTATGAACTAATTTGCTTTTCCTGTTATAACTTACAATTTTGGGGTGATTGGCCCAAAAACTTACTGGAGCAGTTGGACAGTAAAGCAAGAAAAATGTTTCACGCTTTAAATCACGATTTATAAAAATCAGTGATTATCACAATTAAATATTACCTGTTCTGAAGGAGGTATTGACCTCCTCTAAATCAATTTCATGAATGGATCTGCAATCATAGGATTGCATGCATATCTGCTGACCTCAGAAGATTCAAACATAGTGAAAGTTTTAAAACATGAGGAGAACAAGTTTTCTGATTTTCCAGCAACAAGGCAAGTGTGCTACCTTTCCAACCAGTAACACTACCGATGCTTTTACTGACATAATTATAAACTGCACAAATGTCCTGTGACAGGATCAGGTTAAAATACAATAAAAAATAGAGATCAGTGGACGATCTGCAGCACAAGTTTTATGACATGGAAGTCAGCTGAATAAATAAAAGGGATAAAACAAAAGATTGTTATCATACTAGGTAGAAAACGTCAGTTTTTACATGACTTAATTAATGAAGCTTATTTTAGTAACTCCTTATTGCAAGCAAGCCTTAGATGCTATGTTAAGACAACAAGACTGAATTGTATTGAACATGTATTCTAGAGAAGGGGATGCAAATAAAATAGAACATGTAATAAAATAGATTTTTCTTTCATAATTATCTAAATTGGTATAAAGCAAAGACTTTGAGTGAATATGAAAATGATATTTGTGATTATTTGAGGGGTATGGAATTGCCACAGTTTTTATTTATGGAACAGACAATATCTGTTATGAGTAATTCCACATGGGATGAATTTTTGGATGTGGCAGAAGATCAGGTTTAAGACAATTCCCTGACTAAATATAGTTTGCCAGCAGAGTTCTGTTAGTACAACAAACAATTTGAGGATTCAATAATGGCTCCCAGCTTGCAGTCATCCGTGAACGTTGTTAGCCATAGACCCTTAGTGTTAGCCTGAACTTCAGAGAAGTAGATGCCAAACAAGAGTGGACACAGGACTGAACCCTGTGATACTCCAATTATCACTGGTATGGAACTGGATTTGGAGTTGGCTACTTTCACTGTGTGGCTTCTGTCAGTGAGCCATTTGGCAGCCATCGAGTGACATAGGAATTTATGCCCAGTTTAGTGAGTTTATCTATGATTCCAGAGTGAGGGATGGTGTCGAAGGCCTTGACTAGGTCTAAATAGGCTGTGTGAACCACCTTACCCTTGACCATGGCTCTGGTGACTGCTTCAAAGAAGTCAATCAGGTTTAGGAGACATGATCTACTTTTCACAAACCCAAACTGGGTGGGGGTCCAGGGTTTGAATGTTACCAATGTTGTTGTTTATAAGTTCCATGATGATACATCCCATGGCCTTGCAGATCAGTCTCATCAGGCTGATGGGACAGTAGTTTCCGGGGTCCATGGTGGATCTCCACTTATGGAGTGGGATAACCATAGCTGTGTGCCATTCAGTGGGCACAAAGCCTGAGGTGAGACTATGATTGAACATGGTACTTAGGTGGAGTGCTAGTTCATTTTGTAGTTCATGTAGAACATGGCCCGGGATGTTGTCTGGTCCCATGGATGCTGTGTTCTTGGTTTTGGAGCGTGCGGTTTTTACCTGTGCGGCTGTGATTAGCAAGACTTGGCATTCTTCTGGTAATAAGATGGGCCCTTTAGATGGTGAGAGGGATGTGAAATTGGCACTGAACCTATCTGCCAGGATGTTGGCAATATCAGATGGTTCAGTATATTAGTGCAACTGTGCTGTAACGCAGAGCATATCTGAGTGTTGCCATTGAGATTCTTGACATGCCTATAGAATGTCTTGTGGTTGTCTTTAGAATCTGTGGCAATTTTGTTTTTGTAACTAGCTTTGGAGGATTTTATGAAGGATCTCACCTTCTTACTGAGGCTGATAAGGGAGTTTGTCCAATCATGGGATTTTACTCTTTCTTGCAACAGTTTCTTCCTTCTGTTGTATAGTTTGTTTATGGCAGGGGACCACCAGATTGGTTTTCTTTTTTTTGGAGGAGAGCATCTTGTTTCTATTTGGGATGGCATGGTCTATGCAGAAGTGTATGTGCTTGTACAGTCATTAGTTTACGATTTAGCAGTCGTACTTCTACCTCCCATCTACATGGGTGTTGTGAAGTTTGCCACTTCTGACTTAAGAAGCATGAAGTTAGCTTTGGAGAAGTTTTTTACTGTGGTAACCTTAATAGGGGGTGGGGGTGGGGTGGATGTCTAGTGTGATTAGCTTATGGTCGGATCTGACCAACGAGGAGGTGACCTCTGGTGTAGAGCATCAGTCTCCCATGTTGGTAATGACCAGATCAAAGATATTGGAGCCCCTGGTAGGGGTATGGATAAGTTGGTCCAAGGTGCTGAAATTTATGAATTCTAAAATACGTTGAGCAAGTGTGTTGATTTCTTGTGTAGTTTTCCCAGTTAATGCCAGGGTAGTTGAAGTTTTCCAGTATTAGGGTATTCAGTTCTATGATAATGTTTTCCAGTATGTTAAGAAATGTGGAGTGGGAATCCTGGGGCACAGTGAGAAATCTGTAGCAAGCCACAAATTGGATTGCAGTCTTGCCTAGTGTTAGTTTCCCTGGATAATTTCTGAAGCATTATGTTGGGTAACTAGCTTGGAGGTGTGGGTATGCTTGGTGAATATGGACACACCTCCACCTTTAGTGTTTCAGTCCCGGTTAGGTGGTCAAAAGGTGTGGTATGAATTGTAGCCTGGTATTGCAGGGGTGCTCTCAGGAGCTTTGAACCAGGTTTCTGTCACTGCACAGGTGTCGATATTCTCCATTTTAAGGAGTGCCTTGAGTGAGTGCATTTTGAGGTTTAGACTTCAAGCATTGAGCAGCATTATCCTCAGATTTTGCTTCCTTGTACCTGTTACGGTGGTAATTTTGTCATTTGGACCTTGCCTAAAAAAGACACTATAGGGGAGGCAAGAGCCTTAGTCAATATCTGAATCCCAGGGGTGACAGGTACAAGCCATCTCTGGCAAAGCATTGTGGTTTGTCGATCATGTCGTCCGAGGCAGACAGGTACTGGATCCCCTTTGAATGACACCAGAAGCTTAGCCAATTGTTGAAGTCAATCATTTTGTCCTTGTACTGTGGTATCATTCTTGGTGAAGGCCGGATGCTACTCAAGGCTAGGGACATGCCTGCATGGTCTACCAGATCCAAGAGCTCCTCCATGTCTCTTTTCATGTAGTCCAGGGAGGTACTTCTCAAGTCATTCACTTCAACATGGACAATGACAGAATCATATTTGTTCCTGTTGTGGAGTGACTTGATTGTGTGCATTATGTGGCGGATCCTGGCACCGGATAGGCAACTGAATGTAATTTTCTCCTTGTTCAGCCTGGTGAGTGGGACATCAGTGTGCCTGACTATAGAGTCGCCTATGACTAGTGTGTTGGATACGTTGTTTCACCTTAGGGGCCGATGTTGAGTGGCACACTGGTGTTGTGAGCTATGTGACACTTTGGTTGTGTTAGGGGGTGCTGTTTGTTTGCGATTTAGCTTCGGAGGTCCCTGTTGCTTGGGAAGATTTATATTTAGAGCCTCCTCATATGTAGGTGTGTGTTTTGATTTACTATGTGTAGGTTTTGGTGGAGTGGGTTTTGAAGGACTATGTGTTGCGTCTGGCATTGTGGGTGTGTTAACCTTCTCCTCTTGACTGTCTAGTACAGTCTTGGCTGGTGAGAGATTGGCTTCCAGCTTGGCTATATACATGCATCCCTCACAGGTTGTAGTGTTGGGTGGTAGTAGGAGAGGGTTGTCTGTGTACATAAGGCAGTTACTAATTGCCCCAGGATGCCCAGATTCACCAGGTGGAGAGGAGAAATCATGGGGAGTGGACCCTTGGACATGTCTGGATAGCTGCTTGTGTAAGTACTAGAACTGTTTTCCCTTTTACCTCTCAAGGTACTTGGCAAGGAAAGTTGGGAGTTATAGTAATTAAGGCTATTTAGTGCTTACAATTGTTTCTTCGTTTCTTGACAAGGAGAATTGAGGGCTGCGGTAATCAGAGGCTTACTAGTGCTTACAATGAGTTCTTAAGCAAGTGCCAGGCACAAAGCATCAGACTAGGGTGTTAAAGCTGAGAGACTGGCTAGTTCTAAGGGACAATTTAAAGAGCAGACTTTCTGGCACTGGGAATAGTTTACGCTTAGCTAAGCGGCACTGAGTGATGTGCAAACAAGCAAACATGCACAAATAAGTGTTTTTAAGTCAGAAAGTTGAAAGGGATAAAAACCAGCCCCAAACGGCCAATAAGCTACAATTCCTGAGATGGAACCCACTCCTCTAGTGACAGATAGGCAGTTCAATGCTTACCACTCCCCAGGAGTGGCCTTAGATCACCTGGTGCCCTAGGCAAAAGGTCTCCACAGCACCCCCCACCACAACACCCGGCGCCCCCATCCTGGTCTTCCTACACCAAATAAATACTGGAAAAGTTCCCCTATTAGAACGGTGCCCAAGACGGCTGCCTAGTTGGCCTATGCCTAAGGCCGGCTATGCCACTCCCACTGATAAGCAGATGGACCTCCCTGTATCACAGCAAGGTCTGGATAACTCAGAAACCACAGATAAAGTCCTGAAACCAGCAAATCTTGGATCTGGACTATACTAGTGTAGAAAAAGGTGGGAAATGAGCAAACAGATAGTAATTTTTTTGTTTTGTTTTTTACTTTAAATTAAGCAGAAAAATACAGTAAAGCAGTAAAAATCACAGAAAAGGCTAACACACTTGATGCAGTTTGAAACTTTTGAATTAAGCAATTAGCAAGTGCACAATCAATAAAATGATTTAAGCAGCAGAAATACAGTAAAGAATAGTGGCTAGTTCACTAGAAATGGCTTATAAGAAGTGTGTTTTACAAAAAACAGTCAAAATGAGCAAAAACGATTAATTTAAGCCAAAAGGTACTTGCAAACAGTAAAACAGTCTATATTTCCCTTTTCTGGTGCTGCAGCAATCTGCAGGATGCCCAAACAGGATCTGCTGATCTAAAAGAAGAGCAAAACACATTTTTTTAAGACAGAAATTTGAAAGGGATAGAAAGCAGTCCCAAACGGCCAATAAGGTACAATTCTTGAGTGTGAAACCACTCCTCTCGTGACAGATAGGAAGTTTAATGCTTTCCACTCCCATTGATAAGCAAATGGACCTCCCTCTACCAGAGCAGGGTCTGGATTACTCAGAAACCACAAATAAAGTCCTGAAACCAGTGAATCTGGGGTCTGGACTATACTAGTGTAGAAAAAGGTGGGAAACAAGCAAAAAGATAGTAATTTTTTTGTTTTTGTTTTTTAGGTTAAATTAAGCAGAAAAACAGAGTAAAGCAGTAAATATGCACAGAAAAGGCTAACACACTTAGGTGTGTAGACTACAACAATAAACAGTTTGAAACTTTTTAATTAAACAATTAACAAGTGCACAATTAATAAAATGATTTAAGCAGCAGAAATACAATAAAATATAGTAGCTAGTTCACTAGAAACAGCTTATAAGAAGTGTGTTTTACAAAAAACAGTCAAAATGAGCAAAAATTATTAATTTAAGCCAAAAGGCACTTGCAAACAGTAAAACTGTCTCTCTTTCTCTTTTCTGGTGCTGTAGTAGTCTGCAGGATGCCCAAACAGGGTCCGCTGATCTAAAATAAGCAAAAATGCATACAAACATGTTTTTAAGCCAGAAATTTGAAAGGGTTAGAAAGCAGCCCCAAACAGCCGATAAGGTACAATTCCTGCACTAGAAACCACACCTCTAGCGACAGATAGGCAGTTCAGTGCTTACCACTCCCACTGATTAACAGATGGGCCGCCCTCTACCACAGCAAGATCTGGATAACTCATAAACCACAGATAACATCCTCAAAGAAGAAAATCTGGGATCTGGACTATACTAGTGTAGAAAAAGGTGGGAAATGAGCAAACGGTAATTTTTTTTTTTTTTAGGTTAAATTTAGAAGAAAAATACAGTAAAGCAGTAGATATGCACAGAAGAGGCTAGCACACTTGAGTGTGTAGCCTACAACAATAAATGCAGTTTGAAACTTTTGAATTAAGCAATTAGCAAGTACACAATCAATAAAACAATTTAAGCAGCAGAAATACTGTAAAAATAGTAGCTAGTTCACTAGAAGTGGCTTATAAGAAATATGTAGCAATCTGCAGGATGCCCAAACAGGATCTGCTGAAAATGAGAAAAATGATTAATTTAAGCCAAAAGGGACTTGCAAAAAAGCAAAACAGTCTGTCTCTCTCTCTCTCTCTCTTTTGGTGCTGTAGCAGTCTGCAGGATGCCCAAACAGGATCCGCTGATCTAAAACAAGTGGAAACACATCCAAACACGTGTTTTTAAGCCAGAAAGTTAAAAGGGCTAGAAAGCAGCGCCAAACGGCCAATAAGGTACAATTCCTGAGCGTGAAACCACTCCTCTAGTGACAGATAGGAAGTTCAATGCTGTCCACTCCCACTGATAAGCAAATGGACCTCCCTCTACCACAGCAGGGTCTGGATAACTCAGAAACCACAGATAACATCCTGAAACCAGCAAATCTGGGATCTGGACTATACTAGTGCAGAAAAAGGTGGGAAACGAGCAAACAGATAGTAGTTTTTTGTTTGTTTTTTAGGTTAAATTAAGCATAAAAATACAGTAAAGCTGTAGATATGCACAGAAACGGCTAACACACTTGAGTGTGTAGCCTACAACAATAAATTCAAAAATAGAAACTAGGAGCAAAACAATGAAGGGTGAGCACACTTCTATTTCGAATAGCATAAATCCAAGGACGACAAAGATTCAGTCCATATATCTTCAAATAAAACCAATTTATTTACGTGCACATAGAACAACGATGGTTAGCGCTTTCGCTTATAGCTTCATCAGACCAATTGCATACTCTCCATGAAGTGTTTAAATATAGTAAAAGGCGGGAACCAACATTGAAAGCTAAAAATTTAAAGACATATACAAAAATAATGTTAAAACTTTAAAACTTCAAAACCGTGCATATCAAATGGACAGAGCACTCTGGGACATGATTATAAGAGATACATGTCAGATGGCATACTTAACACTCTGTAACATAAATATAAATATAAATATAAATATGGGGGATGTTAAAAAACACATCAGTTCACAATAAACCTCTACTATGTCTGAGTGACAGTGCATCTAAGTTCCTGCCACATTAACTAGGCAAATGTAAACACATTCACTATTGATCATAGCATATCAACAGTAGAGGGGAAAGTTCATCAAATTTCAAAGCGACCTGTGTACAAATGACCTGCCCCTCAACATTATTATTGCAAAAAATACAAAAATATTGTTGATGCACACTAAAAAATATATATCTATATATATATGTGTGATTCAAAATTATAACAAAATAAAATGAAACAATAAACAAAGAAATGCTCACTCTACCATAGGGGGTAAAAACCAACATCTCAATTCATATTAATACAAAAATCTACAATTCTAGAATATGAGTCTATAAACGTATGTATAAGCATACGTGGTTGTATATCTATGTTCTCAGTCTTCTCATTTTCAAATATGGTCTAATGGGTACTTTCCCATTTAGACCCGGTGGTATATCGGATCTAAATTTAATGATCCAATTACTTTCTTTGGATTCAGTAAGGTTACAGATGTCCCCTCCTCTGTGTGTACTAAATGATCTTTCAAGAATCCTAAACTTAAAGCTATGTGCCTGACTCGTCTCACCTACATGTTTGGCCAAGGCATTATGTGGACTACCCATCCTGATGTGATATATGTGTTCCCGCATTCTATCCCTAAGACTCCTGTTCGTCTTCCCTATATAGAATGCGGGACACATAACGCATGTGGCCAAGTAAACCACATTGGTCGACATGCAATCTCCACATGCTTTAGCTCTAAAACAACCAAATCCACTTGGATGCACAAAAGTTGGACTAGATTCGATGTAGGAACAAAAATTGCAACGACCACAGGGAGATGTGTGGTTACTCACTTCTGATCCATTGTTCCCAGAGATCTTGGGGTAACATAGTAACTTTTTCAGGCACATCTTGTTCTTGTATATAAACTTAGGTTTCTCTCCTACCACTCTCTTCATATCAGGATCTACAGATAGAATGTGCCAATGGGCATTAATAATATCTTTAATAGATCCTACGTCTCTAGTGTAGAAAATTGGGCACGCAGCACTACCTGGCATACCCTTCACTCCAGTATTGTTATCATCCATACATCCAGATCTATCAGAAAAGTATGGGGCCGCTCTACCGCTCCTAATCTCATCCACATTGTGTGACACTATGGCTAAGTCATTTTCAGTGTAACCACGTTCTCTCAGCCTCACAGATAGATCATCAAATTCATTCTTAAAGCATAAATTACTAGAATTATACCTGGAGGCACACATTACTTGACCTCGCACAATGTTCTTGTAAACATAGCCTGGGTGCATACTAGTTCGATGGAGCAAGGTATTCCTATAACATGGTTTCCTATACAACCCTGTGTTAATGATGCCACCATCCAACTTCTCTACAAAAACATCCAAGAATGGTATCTTTGTCCCTGATGACTTCATAGTGAAAGTTAAGAAGTCAGTAGTCTCATTAACTTCTCTGACAAATCTATCTAACTCCATGACGGGACCATCCTACAGCAAGTTGGTCGAAGACGACATATATAAAATGTATTATAGTTCTGGTAGGAACAATAACAAGAAATTTCATAATTTGAATTTCAATCAGAGAACAGCACTACATGATTTATGTAACAATCCAAATATCATTATTAGACCAGCGGATAAAGGAGGAGGTGGCATGGTAGTCCTAGATATTGACAGGTACAATAGAGATATGCTCAATATGTTGAACGACTAGAAGTTTTACAGTCCTATTACTATGGATAGAGTACATGGTATCATTAATAATGTTTATAATATGTTGTTAGATCTATTTAGGAGTGAAGTTTTAGACAAGAGATTGTTTGAGTTCCTACAATATGTTGTTAGATCTATTTAGGAGTGAAGTTTTAGACAAGAGATTGTTTGAGTTCCTACAAGTCATGTACCCATTGATCCCAGTCATCCAGGGAGTCCCGAAAATTCATAAAAACTCAGTATGCCCACCACTGAGACCTATAGTAGCAGGGAGAGGCTGGTCCACTGAACCATTCTCAATCTATGTTGAGAATAGGTTGAGACCTATTGTTGACAACAATCAGTATATCTTACATGACACCAAACAGTTTTTACTGGATTTATATGGGTTTCTGGGTTCTAATACATCTGAAGTTGACTATGTTTTTGTGACTATGGACATCCAATCATTATTTACCATGATACCCAATTCTGTAGGGATAGAGATGGTAGACAGTTACTTGAGAAGGGTATCCGATTACAATATAGCCGAAATTGAACTGCTCATGGCATTCCTGGAGGTAGTTTTGGAATCTAATGTTTTTTGTTTCACAGATAAGTTGTTTCTTCAGAAGGATGGCGTAGCTATGGGCACCTCCTGTGCCAATAGCTATGCCAACCTAGTGATAGCTGAATGGGAAGTTAGAGAAATGTTTCATAACCAACTATATAACAGGTATGTTCGCTTTTATAGGCGATTTGTGGATGATTTATTTTTTCTGTGGGATGGTCCCGTCATGGAGTTAGATAGATTTGTCAGAGAAGTTAATGAGACTACTGACTTCTTAATTTTCACTATGGAGTCATCAGGGACAAAGATACCATTCTTGGATGTTTTTGTAGAGAAGTTGGATGGTGGCATCATTAACACAGGGTTGTATAGGAAACCATGTTATAGGAATACCTTGCTCCATCGAACTAGTATGCACCCAGGCTATGTTTACAAGAACATTGTGCGAGGTCAAGTAATGTGTGCCTCCAGGTATAATTCTAGTAATTTATGCTTTAAGAATGAATTTGATGATCTATCTGTGAGGCTGAGAGAACGTGGTTACACTGACAATGACTTAGCCATAGTGTCACACAATGTGGATGAGATTAGGAGCGGTAGAGCGGCCCCATACTTTTCTGATAGATCTGGATGTATGGATGATAACAATACTGGAGTGAAGGGTATGCCAGGTAGTGCTGCGTGCCCAATTTTCTACACTAGAGACGTAGGATCTATTAAAGATATTATTAATGCCCATTGGCACATTCTATCTGTAGATCCTGATATGAAGAGAGTGGTAGGAGAGAAACCTAAGTTTATATACAAGAACAAGATGTGCCTGAAAAAGTTACTGTGTTACCCCAAGATCCCTGGGAGCAATGGATCAGAAGTGAGTAACCACACATCTCCCTGTGGTCGTTGCAATTTTTGTTCCTACATCGAATCTAGTCCAACTTTTGTGCATCCAAGTGGATTTGGTTGTTTTAGAGCTAAAGCATGTGGAGATTGCATGTCGACCAATGTGGTTTACTTGGCCACATGCATTATGTGTCCCGCATTCTATATAGGGAAGACGAACAGGAGTCTTAGGGATAGAATGCGGGAACACATATATCACATCAGGATGGGTAGTCCACATAATGCCTTGGCCAAACATGTAGGTGAGACGAGTCAGGCACATAGCTTTAAGTTTAGGATTCTTGAAAGATCATTTAGTACACACAGAGGAGGGGGCATCTGTAACCTTACTGAATCCAAAGAAAGTAATTGGATCATTAAATTTAGATCCAATATACCACCGGGTCTAAATGGGAAAGTACCCATTAGACCATATTTGAAAATGAGAAGACTGAGAACATAGATATACAACCACGTATGCTTATACATACATTTATAGACTCATATTCTAGAATTGTAGATTTTTGTATTAATATGAATTGAGATGTTGGTTTTTACCCCCTATGGTAGAGTGAGCATTTCTTTGTTTATTGTTTCATTTTATTTTGTTATAATTTTGAATCACTTATATATATATATATATATATATATATATATATATATATATATATATATATATATATTTTTTTTTAGTGTGCATCAACAATATTTTTGTATTTTTTGCAATAATAATGTTGAGGGGCAGGTCATTTGTACACAGGTCGCTTTGAAATTTGATGAACTTTCCCCTCTACTGTTGATATGCTATGATCAATAGTGAATGTGTTTACATTTGCCTAGTTAATGTGGTAGGAACTTAGATGCACTGTCACTCAGACATAGTAGAGGTTTATTGTGAACTGATGTGTTTTTTAACATCCCCCATATTTATATTTATATTTATATTTATGTTACAGAGAGTTAAGTATGCCATCTGACATGTATCTCTTATAATCATGTCCCAGAGTGCTCTGTCCATTTGATATGCACGGTTTTGAAGTTTTAAAGTTTTAACATTATTTTTGTATATGTCTTTAAATTTTTAGCTTTCAATGTTGGTTCCCGCCTTTTACTATATTTAAACACTTCATGGAGAGTATGCAATTGGTCTGATGAAGCTATAAGCGAAAGCACTAACCATCGTTGTTCTATGTGCACGTAAATAAATTGGTTTTATTTGAAGATATATGGACTGAATCTTTGTCGTCCTTGGATTTATGCTATTTGAAATAGAAGTGTGCTCACCCTTCATTGTTTTGCTCCTAGTTTCTATTTTTGGAGTTATTCTACGGTGTTTTTTACTAGGGGCATTTACCCCACGTGGATCCAACTTGTTATTTGTTACTTATTTTGGCTTTCTTGGTCCGCTTGGGGGCATGATGGAAGGGCAGGTACAAAGTGTTGAACTTCCGTACTCTGTGCGAGTACTACAAACTAGTGAGACGTCACGTCCAGCTGTAGATCGATTTGCTGACTGTTTACGCCATGACATTAATCCATTGGAAGCTTTTGAGTGTGATGAACGGTTAACAGTGAGCGAAGAGGAGAGTTTTGACAGAGAAAGTTTACGTGTTGCGGTGGAGAAGCTCGAAATGGATTTGTTCAAATTGAAGAGGTTACAGACGCAAAGAGAACATTTCAATGTTTGCCTGCAGAGGAAATTGGTACCGAGGGGCCTTAGGGTCTTGAAGATGCTGACGACAGTGACGCTATACCCAGAACTCCTTTACCAGTGGCAGCAGCTAAACCTGGAGGTAAGCCTCAATTATATGAGGTTAATGAACAAGTTTTTCTCACCGATTGAAGAGACTTTGAGAATAGAGATTGAAAAACAAAAGATTGATATTTTTTCACAATTTCCAGTTAAAGAAGCTAATGACTATTGCCATGTATTGTTGGATAATGTTACACAGTATGAGAAGAGGTTGTACAACAAAAAAGGGTCAAGCTACAAAGAGACATTACGGACTTCAAATTAGGTAATATCTTCACCTGGCCTAGAGCGAACAGTCGTCCTAATGTTTCGACACAATGCCAAGAGACTGTTATAAATGTGAACAATACTGCACTTGCTATTACGCCAGATTCTGGCATTGGTAGGGATGTGTTAACAGAAGTTGCTAGCAATACAGCTGATAGAGAGAATGTGCTTAATGAGGGAACACCTATAGGAGCTAATGACTCGATTGGAGTCACCACTAATAATCCTGCCATTAGTGAGCATGAAGAGACCACTAGTTCCAATTGCCTGGTTGACAGCAGCGGACCTACAGGCTTGGATGGCCCTGTTGTGAGAAAGAAAACAGGGGTTACCGTTAGTTCGAGGGTTGCAACTGCAACTTTGACTAGTGGGGACAATGCTGCTGTCAACAAGGTGTTTGATTTGAAGCACCCTTTTCCGATAAGAGCTCCACCAGGGGAAGGGAGGAGACGTTCAATGAGCAGAGGGCGGCAGAAGAGGAAGTTTTCCCCGGACCGCCCTCAAACATTGAACATCAAAAAGATGTGGGAACACAGGAAGAGAGATTAGTTTTCAACTTATCCTCCACTGAGTTAACACCTGATGAGTTGGACGTCCTTATGAGAGGACTTTCTTTTATACCCACAAGATATAGTACCTTAGAAGAGACCCTGAGAGATTTCAAACTTTTTATACGCAATTTATCTTTAAAGTTAGTATTTCAGGATGGGGAATACGATGATGGTATTAGGAAACCCAGTACATACACTCCACCTGTTCCACCCCTATTAGCAGCATACAGCAAGTTGGTCGAAGACGACATATATAAAATGTATTATAGTTCTGGTAGGAACAATAACAAGAAATTTCATAATTTGAATTTCAATCAGAGAACAGCACTACATGATTTATGTAACAATCCAAATATCATTATTAGACCAGCGGATAAAGGAGGTGGCATGGTAGTCCTAGATATTGACAGGTACAATAGAGATATGCTCAATATGTTGAACGACCAGAAGTTTTACAGTCCTATTACTATGGATAGAGTACATGGTATCATTAATAATGTTTATAATATGTTGTTAGATCTATTTAGGAGTGAAGTTATAGACAAGAGATTGTTTGAGTTCCTACAAGTCATGTAACCATTGATCCCAGTCATCCAGGGAGTCCCGAAAATTCATAAAAACTCAGTATGCCCGCCACTGAGACCTATAGTAGCAGGGAGAGGCTGGTCCACTGAACCATTCTCAATCTATGTTGAGAATAGGTTGAGACCTATTGTTGACAACAATCAGTATATCTTACGTGACACCAAACAGTTTTTACTGGATTTATATGAGTTTCTGGGTTCTAATACATCTGAAGTTGACTATGTTTTTGTGACTATGGACATCCAATCATTATTTACCATGATACCCAATTCTGTAGGGATAGAGATGGTAGACAGTTACTTGAGAAGGGTATCTGATTACAATATTGCCGAAATTGAAATGCTCATGGCATTCCTGGAGGTAGTTTTGGAATCTAATGTTTTTTGTTTCAAAGATAAGTTGTTTCTTCAGAAGGATGGCGTAGCTATGGGCACCTCCTGTGCCAATAGCTACGCCAACCTAGTGATAGCTGAATGGGAAGTTAGAGAAATGTTTCATAACCAACTATATAATAGGTATGTTCGCTTTTATAGGCGATTTGTGGATGATTTATTTTTTCTGTGGGATGGTCCCGTCATGGAGTTAGATAGATTTGTCAGAGAAGTTAATGAGACTACTGACTTCTTAACTTTCACTATGGAGTCATCAGGGACAAAGATACCATTCTTGGATGTTTTTGTAGAGAAGTTGGATGGTGGCATCATTAACACAGGGTTGTATAGGAAACCATGTTATAGGAATACCTTGCTCCATCGAACTAGTATGCACCCAGGCTATGTTTACAAGAACATTGTGTGAGGTCAAGTAATGCATGCCTCCAGGTATAATTCTAGTAATTTATGCTTTAAGAATGAATTTGAGGATCTATCTGTGAGGCTGAGAGAACGTGGTTACACTGACAATGACTTAGCCATAGTGTCACATAATGTGGATGAGATTAGGAGCGGTAGAGCGGCCTCATACTTTTCTGATAGATCTGGATGTATGGATGATAACAATACTGGAGTGAAGGGTATGCCAGGTAGTGCTGCGTGCCCAATTTTTTACACTAGAGACGTAGGATCTATTAAAGATATTATTAATGCCCATTGGCACATTCTATCTGTAGATCCTGATATGAAGAGAGTGGTAGGAGAGAAACCTAAGTTTATATACAAGAACAAGATGTGCCTGAAAAAGTTACTGTGTTACCCCAAGATCCCTGGGAACAATGGGTCAGAAGTGAGTAACCACACATCTCCCTGTGGTCGTTGCAATTTTTGTTCCTACATCGAATCTAGTCCAACTTTCGTGCATCCAAGTGGATTTGGTTGTTTAGAGCTAAAGCATGTGGAGATTGCATGTCGACCAATGTGGTTTACTTGGCCACATGCGTTATGTGTCCCGCATTCTATATAGGGAAGACGAACAGGAGTCTTAGGGATAGAATGCGGGAACACATATATCACATCAGGATGGGTAGTCCACATAATGCCTTGGCCAAACATGTAGGTGAGACGAGTCAGGCACATAGCTTTAAGTTTAGGATTCTTGAAAGATCATTTAGTACACACAGAGGAGGGGACATCTGTAACCTTACTGAATCCAAAGAAAGTAATTGGATCATTAAATTTAGATCCGATATACCACCGGGTCTAAATGGGAAAGTACCCACTAGACCATATATGAAAATGAGAAGACTGAGAACATAGATATACAACCACGTATGCTTATACATACGTTTATAGACTCATATTTTAGAATTGTAGATTTTTGTATTAATATGAATTGAGATGTTGGTTTTTACCCCCTATGGTAGAGTGAGCATTTCTTTGTTTATTGTTTCATTTTATTTTGTTATAATTTTGAATCACTTATATATATATATATATATATATATTTTAGTGTGCATCAACAATATTTTTGTATTTTTTGCAATAATAATGTTGAGGGGCAGGTCATTTGTACACAGGTCGCTTTGAAATTTGATGAACTTTCCCCTCTACTGTTGATATGCTATGATCAATAGTGAATGTGTTTACATTTGCCTAGTTAATGTGGCAGGAACTTAGATGCACTGTCACTCAGACATAGTAGAGGTTTATTGTGAACTGATGTGTTTTTTAACATCCCCCATATTTATATTTATATTTATATTTATATTTATGTTACAGAGTGTTAAGTATGCCATCTGACATGTATCTCTTATAATCATGTCCCAGAGTGCTCTGTCCATTTGATATGCACGGTTTTGAAGTTTTAAAGTTTTAACATTATTTTTGTATATGTCTTTAAATTTTTAGCTTTCAATGTTGGTTCCCGCCTTTTACTATATTTAAACACTTCATGGAGAGTATGCAATTGGTGTGATGAAGCTATAATCGAAAGCGCTAACCATCGTTGTTCTATGTGCACGTAAATAAATTGGTTTTATTTGAAGATATATGGACTGAATCTTTGTCGTCCTTGGATTTATGCTATTCGAAATAGAAGTGTGCTCACCCTTCATTGTTTTGCTCCTAGTTTCTATTTTTGGAGTTATTCTACGGTGTTTTTTACGAGGGGCATTTACCCCACGTGGATCCAACTTGTTATTTGTTACAACAATAAATTCATTTTGAAACTTTTGAATTAAGAAATTAGCCAGTGCACAATCAATGAAATGATTTAAGCAGCAGAAATGCAGTAAAAGATAGTAGCTTGTTCACTAACTCTCCTGTACTCCTCTGTCATCTGCACCAACTTTAAGAAAACTGATATAGCAAAACTAGAAGCCTCCTGTTATAAGATTGTCAGATTTGGTACCAATTCCCAGTTTAGATCCCATCAGTGTATTACCTTACACCAACTAAACTGGCTTGAGTTACTCAACATCCTATCTTACACCCAACTTATAGTGGTCCACAGCATAGTATAACTACCTGAAAAGTGTCCAGCACTCCATAACTTACTTCAACCGCAATCTAATAAAAGATAACTGTAACTGAGAGCTTCTGACAGGTTTGTTTTACAAGTCACAAAAGCTAACAATTACAGTGGAGATTCTCTGTACTTCAGTCAGATCTCCAGGGCATTGAACTTGACTCCTCATCATATTTTAACCAATGCTAATCCTTCAGAATTCAAAATACTTCTCATGTCTTACCTAGCAAACTCCTGGCACTGCTCCTAACTCCTGAGTCCTGGGTAATTACAATCTGTACTCTACAATTCCTTAAAAAGTCTTTCTAGTATATATATATATATATATATATATATATATATATATATATATATATATATCTATCTATATATATATATATATATATATATATATATATATATATATTTATTTATTTATTTATTTTTGCTGTTTTGTCAATACTTGTCCAGTAACACATAGTCTGAATTACCTTTTGTATGAATAATTCCTGTGTTTCTCTGATTAATTTGTGTTCCTACAAACTTCCAATGGATACCTATTAAAATGATGAAAGTTCAGATGTCTGAACATCCCAAATGTCGAAAATGCAGGAACTTGAACTTGCTATTGTGGGGGTCAGCGCCCCCTACACCCTCGCTAAATATATATACCAAGTTCGGGATAGCACTACAGTAAGGAAAGGGCAAATATTCTAATGTTCACTGTACTGAGATCTCACAATAGCGAGTTCAAGTTCCTGCATTTTCTGCATTTGAACCATTCGAACTTCAGAACTTTTATCGTTCTGATTGGAACCCACTTCCAACAGCTGTATGACCTTCTTTTTAGAGTTCTGTTTCTTTGTTCTATCAAACAACTGTATACGTTTTTTTCTTACATATGGTTTTGTACTGATTGATGTTGAATTTCTTCTGTAAATTTTGGGGCTTTTCCCCAGGTCTTTGCTGAAAATTGCCACCTGCCCAGCTTATTTATTTATTTATTTGACATTTGGTGACCAGGTTAGTCCATCTGCACTAGTGCCCTTTTCAGTGGAGACCTGAGAAGAAAAGCTCCACAGTGCAAAATTATACAAGAATAAAAATTCAATGTACAAATTTTGGACATATAAAAAAGAAAAAGTTCCCAGTTCTCATAGCTCCACATTATTCTTCTTCATCTTTCAGCTTTTCCAAATTAGGGGTTGCCACAGTGGAACAACGGTCTGCAGAATGAGTGGCAGTGGAGTTTTATGGTGTCAAGTTGCCAGCCCGGCGCCCAACCTTCCACTGAAGGCACACACACACGCACACATTGACTTCTATGGCCAATTTAGAGTGTCCAATCCATCTAGACCATGTCTTTGGGATGTGGAAGGAAACAGGAGCACATGGAGGAAACCCACATGACCACAGGGAGGAAATGCAATCTCCATACAGAAGGCACCCCAGCTGAGAATTGAAACAGAGAACCTCTTGCTGTGAGGTGGCAATGCTAACTGCTGCACCACTGTGCCCACCCTCATAGCTCCACATTATAAAGTACAAAATTCAAAACGACAAGTTATATAGTAGTTAAAATCATAGTACAGCAAACATATTCACTGTAAAGAGCAGGCTAGTGTAGAATAATACAAATTAGTTTCAAAAGACATAAAGGAAGAGGTAGGACAGATGAACAAATGTAGCAAAAGAAGAAATGTCTATAAGTGAGGGATTAAATGATAAGGCTGAGTATGGAAGAGAATATGGTCCAAAGCTAGATAAGATGAAGAAGAAATGTAATAGGTGGTTAGTGTTGGAGATGGTTTACTATCAATATGTCGAAGGTCAGAATAATTTTCTGACCCACATATTGAAAGTAAACCTCGAAAGTCAAAATATGGAACAAGATAAAAAGTCGAATCAGCTGAATGAATTCAGCTGATTTGACATTGTTCCTGAAAACATCACATGATGTTTATACAGGAGCTCAAGTAAAGTAAACTCCTGTACCTAACATCACATTTATACAGGGGGGCAAGCCCCCCTGAAACCCCCTACACCCCCTGCAAACTATATATTCTATCTCCGAGATTGCTGTACATTGAAGAAAAGGATGAATTTCCCAAACCACGCTTCACCATGATCTCTGAACAGTTCTTTGAATTTATATTAGTGAATGCACTGTGCATTTGCTAATATAAATTTTAGAACATTTAGATGTTCAGCCAGATGAAAATTCAAACAGCTCTGTTTGGAATTTTCCATCTGCACACATCTCAATCCCAATATTTTAATAGTAAACCATTGGAGACATATAAGTAATAGTAGTGTGAGGGGAAGAGACAGGTAGAGGAGGGAGTAGGAAGAACAGTATGAGATTACTAGGGACTATAAATTAGAAGGATATAGAGACCAGAAGAAGAAAAGTTTGTTAATATAAAGGATGTTAGTAATAGGTTACTGGAAAGAGTAAATTAGAGGGGTATAAAGAACAGTAGAAGAGTATAGTAAGGTAAACAGGATAGATAATATTATTGAGGTAACAATTAATAGAGAGGAAAGTGAGGAAGGGAAAAGATTAACGGAGAAGACATGGAGGGAGGAAATTTAAGTCGGATGGTTAAATTGACATCTCCAGGTGCTGTATAGGTGATTTCTGAGAGTTGTCTTGAATTTATGTGCATGAATAGTATTTCTGAGGGACAAGGGAAGCTTATTCCATGAAAGAGCAGGAAGACAGCTATATAGGTTTTGTCCAAGAGATGTCTTAGATTTAATGATCTGTAAGAGGCATTGGTCAGCACTTCTGAGGGACCATGGTAGGTTATAGAGTGAGACTAGAGAGGATAGGCTAGGGCAAGAGGAGGGCTTATTTAGGATAGTGTGGATAAAGAGAAGATGAGAATATATGAGTTGGTTTGGAAATTCCAGCCAACTGAGGAGTTAGCGAGAAAGACAGTGATGTGATTTTGGTGGCATGTTGACTGAAAATCTGACAACTTTGTTGTATGTAGTTGCAAGTTTGGATAAAAGAGAGTACTGTAAGTTAGAGGACTGTAAGTTAGTTGGACTATCCCAGTAAACAAACATTGAATAAAAATCAATAAATAATAAATAAAAAATTCTGCGGTGATCAGTAAACTTGAATAATTAAAGGTAATTTACAGCAGCTTGATGTCCAAGAAATACATTCCAAATCAGAAAAGCCCAGTTATGTAGTTCTGAGGGACAGCATTGGTTATAGGACTCTTAGGAGACAGTGCATCCCCTTGTCCACATCTTAGCTAGTTGATTTTAGCATGTGACTCAGGTTGATCTCCAACAACTAACATAAAGGTTTACTTTTAGCTTGACTAACTATTCTGTAATAGTGGTGTCAAAGGCCTTGGCTGTGTCAAGGTATGCTGCCTTTACAATTTTGCCTTCTTCTATGGATGCAATGACTGTTCTGAAGAAGTAAACAAGGTTTATCAGGCAAGACCTAACCTTCACAAGACCACATCGGTTTGGTTCAGTGGATGGAAGACTCCCCATTTTTTTGCATATAATGCTGCTGAGGTTTATGAGTCAATAATTGCTCAGATTAGTTCTGACACCTCTTTTGCTAGATGGCCATAGTTGTTCTCTATGGCTTAGGTATAAAGCCAGAAGAGAGGCTGAGGTTAAACAGGTTATGGAGTGGTCTGTAAGGCTTCCTCAAACTAGCAATGTAGCACTGTTGTGCATTATCAGGTGCATTAGAACTTGTGTTTCTCATATCAGAGAGAATCTTGAGGACTTCTTTGGAGATCTTTGGAGTGCACCAATAGGAGTTCAAAGATATGAAGATAGGATGGAGATGGGGAGAGAAGTCTGAACTAAATGTGTCTGCTAATTTACCAGCTATGTCTTCAGAGATCGAAAATATATTGTCATCAGGTACCAGATGGGATAGTCATTCTAAACATAGCCAAAGAAGGACTTGTGGTTGAGTTTTACAAATATAGTGATTTTCAGTTCATAATTCGCCTTGATGGATTTGATTTTGTTTCTATGCTCTAAGTTTCTATAGTTTGATAAAGATGTCTAATATTTTTACTTTGTTTGTCATGGACACTATTTTGTTTTTCCTGTTTATTCAGATTGTTAATTCTTCAACTTTATTTCTGGGCTATATTTGTTTCTGATCATGACTGAGGTCTTAATACAAGCATTTAGTTAACTGTAGAAACTCTCTACAGATGCGCTAGAGTTTGTTATTTGGATCTCAGTTGGGGAAGGTCTGTTTAATTTCCTCAGGTCATCCTCTGACTGAAATAAATTGGTCTTGGAGAAATCTCTGAACATGGTAGCTCCTGCAAAGACTTTGATCTGTGTTCTAATGGTGTATACAGCTACATGATGATCATGTTTAATTAAGAGGATATCATTTTAGGTTTAGTGCACAACAGGACTATATTTGTGATGAACAGATTTGGTACACTGGAGCCAGTAGTAGGGGAATGAACATCTGGTCTATTGAATTGGCACTGATAAAATCTGTGAAGCATTGAACATATGTTTGGTGATATAAATAATACAATTTGATGAGATAATTGTAATCCCAGAAGAGAATGGCATTTGGTATGATTTGCATGGAATTAAGCTTGCTTAGATGTATTTCTAGGATTATGACAATAATAGAGGGTGGTATGTAGTTGGCCAGGTTGTAGAAGAAAAAATGTATTTAGGGTTACTAGGATATAAAAGAGTACAAGGTTATTGACCAAACATACAATTCTTAAATTGACGTATTCACAGAGAAATGTAGAGACACCAACACCTGCTCCATAGAGAAGTTCAGAAGAAGGTCTGAATACACGATGAGCTTAACCCTGGTTGGGAAGGTGTAATGTCTTTGCACTTGAGCCATGTTTCAGTAGCAATGAAATATCAATACTTTCTAGTGTTAGGTGGCCTTCCACAGGTGTTTGCTTTCTACTGAGGCTTCTAGAATTGAGCAGCACTGCCTTTGCACTCTGGCCAGGATTGGCCAGGTTGGAAGATGAAGTAAGACCAAGTTGTATAAAAATGGTACTGAGGGGGTGTTAAATGTTTTGGAAATAGACAAAACTCCTGAGGTTGCAGCCTAGCCCTGATGAAGCAGGTAGAACTGCCAGCTGTCTCCCTTCATCCTGACTCACATTGGACCTCCATTGACTGATACCAGTTATGAAGACAACTGAAGTAATCATCCTTGTTTGAATTGATGCATTATTTTATCTTTTTGTTGACCAGGTTAGTCCCACTACGCTAATAGGCTTTTTCAGGGGAGACCACTGGTGGTATTTATATTACTAGATGAAATTTGGCAAGGCACTGAAGAACATCTCCTACTCTTTTCGATGGGTGTAGTGGGATCTTTTACACTGACATGAGCTTCCACCAACTCAGGTGTGTGAGGCCTAAAAGTGTAATATCTCATCTAAAGGACGACACACTTAGGAGTGCAGGACCCCTCTTATGCTGCACTGCAGTGTTGGCAATCTATCTTCCTGGTGTGGGAATAGAACCCACAGTCTTCTGCACCGAAGGTGAGTGTGCTACCTGAGGTGTCACTACCACTGTATATATTATACTTTTCTGCCTGTCCCTCGCAAATTACAGACCTAACAAGGGTGCCTCCCATTCTATCTGTTCCAATCCTGAAAGGCATTAGAAGGACACCACCCAGCTGAACTAACAGAAAACTTTTCTGCCTGTCCCTCGCGAATTACAGACCTAACAAGGGTACTATCTCTAACTTCTATCTGTTAGCACAAATGTTAAGCTGAACTGGATCTACAGCAAACTTAGCCCACCCCCAAAGGCTCCATTAAACTCTAAGCCCTCTAAAGGTATCCATCCCTAGTAGCTAATGCTAGGGAAACTCCTCATGGCTACAGTCATTATTTACCTCACTCTTTTTATAACGAGGGTAAGATTAGCTTAGTAAAGCTAACTGTAGAGTATCTAAGTCACCTCAAAGACTATGTTAGCAGTGTTTCATTGTAACAATTAGAAACTAAAAACGCTAACAATTTCTATTAATCCATGAAACTACAGAGCGTTTAAGTCCCCTTTAGTGCTTCCCTTAGTATTATAAGCTCTGCAAACCTTGTGTTCTGGATTAGCCTATCACACTTTAGTTCCCCTCCCCCGACCAGCTACAGAGGCGAGGTTATCTAAGATTCCCACTGTAACCACCATTTTCAAAATCCCTAGTGTTCTAGGACCCAGTCGGCAGCCATTCTACTATTGTGGTATGTAATACTGTTTAATGGTGTTTGCTACTTGAATTTAATTGTACTGGTAATAGAAATACCTATGTTTTGGTTGCATTGTAAAACTTAATGTTTCAGTAACATCTTATAGGCATTTACTGACTCTACGCATGATATTAGGTTAAGACTGTAATACATACTG
Source organism: Protopterus annectens (assembly GCF_019279795.1). Taxonomy (NCBI): domain Eukaryota; kingdom Metazoa; phylum Chordata; order Ceratodontiformes; family Protopteridae; genus Protopterus; species Protopterus annectens. The sequence continues at coordinate 1,027,799,526 of NC_056726.1, read as the reverse complement.
ACAATACTGCTTGCGACCTGCTCTGGTAGCTTAAAAGTGTAAATGCTGTTGAATCTACCTGTGTTTGTTAGTCTTGAAGCTCTGTACTACCCAAAGGATGTACAGACTGTGTAGCATATGGCTGTTTACATTTGTGACTTGCTCTATTGCCTGAAAGCCTAAACCCTGTATTAATATAAGTAGTGGATGGCCAGAAACTTAGTTCAGTGTCGATATTTCAAGTGATGTGCATTGGCAGACACAAAGTTGAGATGCTGTTAAAAGATACAAGTATTTGTAAGAAAGTAAGATATTATTGTGCTGCATAAGGCTGTAAATATATGCTATTGCTGACAACTGTTGCATTTTTGTTTGAAGAACATGTCTACATAAGCACTGTAACAGTAGATATTGCTGTTCTTTCTAACTTATCTTATCCCTCAGCAGGTGCTCCCCCTTCTATCTGCTCCCATGCTGAAAGGCTTGCTACATTAGAAGGACACCACCCAGCTGAACTAACAGAAAACTTTTCTAGATGTCCCTCACAAATTACAGACCTAACAAGGGTACTGTCTCTAACTCCTATCTGTTAGCACTAATGTTGAGCTGAACTGGGTCTACAGCACACTTAGCCCACCCCCAAAGGCTCCATTAAATGCTAAACCCTCTAAAAGTATCCATCCCTAGTAGCTAACACTAAGGAAACTCCTCGTGGCTACAGTCATTATTTACCTCACTCTGTTTATAATGAGTGTAAGATTAGCTTAATATAGCTAACTGTAGAGTATCTAAGTCACCTCAAAGACTATGTTAGCAGTGTTTCATTGTAACAATTAGAAACTAAAAACGCTAACAATTTCTATTAATCCATGAAACTACAGAGCGTTTAAGTCCCCTTTAGTGCTTCCCTTAGTATTATAAACTCTGTAAACCTTGTGTTCTGGATTAGCCTATCGCACTTTAGTTCCCCTCCCCCGGCCAGCTACAGAGGTGAGGTTACCTAAGATTCCCACTGTAACCACCATTTTCAAAATCCCTAGTGCTCCAGGACCCAGTCTGCAGCCCTTCTACTATTGTGGTATGTAATACTGTTTAATGGTGTTTGCTACTTGAATTTAATTGTACTGGTAGTAGAAATACCTATGTTTTGGTTGCATTGTAAAACGTAATGTTTTAGTAACATCTTATAGGCATTTACTGACTCTACGCATGATATTAGGTTAAGACTGTAATACATACTGATGATACTGCTTGCGACCTGCTCTGGTAGCCTAAAAGTGTAAACGCTGTTGAATCTACCTGTGTTTGTTAGTCTTGAAGCTCTGTACTACCCAAAGGATGTACAGACTGCGTAGCATATGGCTGTTTACATTTGTGACTTGCTCTGTTGCCTGAAAGCCTAAACCCTGTATTAATATAAGTAGTGGATGGCCAGAAACTTAGTTCAGTGTCGATATTTCAAGTGATGTGCATTGGCAGACACAAAGTTGAGATGCTGTTAAAAGATACAAGTATTTGTAAGAAAGTAAGATATTATTGTGCTGCATAAGGCTGTAAATATATGCTATTGCTGACAACTGTTGCATTGTTGTTTGAAGAACATGTCTACATAAGCACTGTAACAGTAGATATTGCTTGCCCTTGCTATGCTCGGGCTCGCTCCAAGCTACACCCTGCCCCAAATTCCACCCGCCCCTACTGGTGCTAAATTTAAAGCTCAATAAACCATACCCCACCTTCCACAACCTATCACAGATAGCCCAGTCTTTCAATTACCACCCTTTCCTGCCACTAATCTTGCTGCATTCCCAATCCACACACCTGAGCCAAGTGCTACATTAACTGTTAAAGTGAGACCAATTGTTGTGTCTTACGACTTTTCCCGATTAGGGGTCGCCACAGTGGAACTCCGGTCCACTAATGATTGGCAGTGGATTTTTACGTGCCGAGTTGCCAGCCCTGATGCACAACCTTCAACGAAGGTACGCCTATTCATGCATGTCTCCACACAGAAGACGCTCTAGCTGAGAATCAAACAGGACAACATCTTACTGTGAGGCGACAATGCTACCGCAGGACCCCCACTGCAGTATGTTCCTAAATTCATGCCATATCTCCTCACCACCTATGAAAATCAGCCCTACCTTGGCTTTCACCACCCCTTATCCCAAACCAACACTGCTCCTATCTTGAATAAAACAGATCAACTCATAGCTCTCTACAAACTTGACCTTTCCACTTTTAACAACCACCAACTAAGCAGACTATGGTCCACCTCCCCCAAAACCAAATATTATCATAAAATAATTAGTAAAGCCCTGAAACTAATACTTACTGTACAACACAGTCTGGTAAGGGATGGAGACATCCACCCTAAACCTGGTCCTACCCCTCCTACAAGTTCTAGCTCCCAGCCCACTATCCCTTCTAACATTTGGCCAACCACAAGGACCCCTAACTTTCTCCTGACCTGTCACCTAAATATGAGGAGTATAAATAGCAACATCCATAATCTTCATGCCGTCTTAAAAACCTATTCACCTGATGTGCTATGTCTCACAGAAACCTGGCTAAAACCAGGAACTAAAGACAATGTGGTTATCCCACCAGGGTACAACATACTCAGACTAGACTGTAAGTCTAGGAAAGGTGGGGGAGTAGCAGTACTGTTTAAAAATACACTTGATGTCACATTAGCCCCACAACAACCCCCTTGCTCAATAATGCAGAAGTTCTCATTATCAAATTACAGCTTAACAAAATAAAGTCTATATTCATCGCCTGCATTTACATCCCCCCAGGCAACAATGTAAATACCCTAGATGACTTCCTCCATTGGTTATCTAATACATACCCCCATGAAACTATGGTGTTAGCAGATGTTAATATTGACTGGAACAATTGTTCCTGTAAATCTCCCACAACCCATGTTAAACTTCATGGCTACCCAACTCATATGCTCACCCACCAGAATAAAGAAACCCTACAACAAAGGTAGTATCCTGGACTGGATTCTTATCAACAATCACCCAGACATGTACAACACTGGTACCCTCCCAGATGATATAAGTGGCCACCTACTCACTTACATCGTTAAGCATACAGTAGATAACCACCACCAAATTCTCTACAAATCTATCAGAAACAAAAAGAACTTTAACACCTCTGATTTTCAGAATGAACTCAAAGCATGCAATTTGGGCCATCCTAAAAGATCTTCCACTGGATGATGCTGTAGCCTATTTTAATTCTAAATTGCTCTCCATTCTAGATTCCCATGCTTCTGCCTGTACCCCTAGAGCCAAAACTAAGACTGACCCGGCTTTCTAAAGTTACCAAAACCAAAATCATAGCTTGAAATAAAGCATGGGACAAATGATGCACCTCAAAAGACCCACTTGACCATATTAAATTCTGGCAGCTAAGGAATGATACTAAGAAAGCCAAAGTGTTAGTAAAAAAAAACCTTCTATTAACACCTTCAACAAAAACATCAGAACAAACCTCAAAAGTTTTGGGAAGGAATTAAACTGCTCCACCCTGGACAATCCACCACTCCCACCCCATCAGCTTGTAATCTAAAAACAGCAGAGGAAACTGCAAACATATTTAACAGTTTCTTTACTAAGACCATCCAATCACTAGCTAGCCAACTGTCTCCCAGTAGCTCCAATCAGGTTTCCTCCTCAAGCACTACCCCACTCTCCTTTAACTTCCAGCCTGTATCTACATCAACCATCAGATCTCTAACAAACTTAAACCCACTACCCTAGCAGCTGATCTCCTCCCACCAGAATATCTACAGAAAGGGGCTGATGCCATTGGATACCCTATTTCTATTATTATAAACCGCACCTTGACCAAAGCCACCATCCCCTCTATCTGGAAGGTTTCCCACGTTATTCCCCTCCATAAAGGAGGGAACTCCTTAGACCTTTCAAACTACAGACCAATAGCCATACTATCACCACTGGCCAAAATAATGGATAAATGCATCCATAACCAATTAATGCACTGTCTCACCCAGAATAAACTGCTGACCAACTCTCAGCATGGCTTTAGGCCACACCATAGCACTACCTCAGCCCTCCTATCCTTCTCTAACTCTATCAACCTCAATCGAAACAATAACAAACTTACCTCAGCTCTCTTCCTAGATCTCTCTAAGACCTTTGATATGGTCATTCACCAACTACTTATCCATACCCTGAAGAAACTGTCACTAAATAACTGTGCAATTAAATGGTTCCAATCTTATCTGTCTGAAAGGGAACAAACAGTTTTATGGCAGAATACACTATCTACTCGTATACCCATCACACTGGGAGTCCCCCAAGGCTCCATACTAGAACCACTTCTCTTCTCAATCTTTATTAATGACCTACCCGCCATCACTCCCAAGGCCACCTGTATCCAATATGCAGACGACTCCACTTTAGTCTGCGCAGCCTCCTCCTCTACTGAGCTTATGACCCTAACTCAGAATACTTTCAATGATGTAGAAAAATGGTTCGCAAACCGTCAGCTTATTTTAAACCCCAACAAAACTAAGCTGCTAATCTTTTCCCCCACCTGTAAATCCTCTTCATTTTTTACTATGAGAGCCAACAATGGGACAATTATATCCCAGAATGCTCACACCAAACTCCTAGGGGTCACGGTCGCCAGTACCCTAAAATATGATACCCATGTCACTCAAACCATCAAAACCATCAACAAAAAAATAGGCTCCCTCTGTAGGATCAAACCTTTCCTTACTCCATTTGCAAGAACAACTATCGCTCACTCTCACTTAGTATCTACCCTTCTCTATGCCTCCCCCCTTTTCACTAACCTGAATAAAACCACTCTTACCAAACCAGCTAGCTGTTACAACCATATTGCTAGATTTGCTACAGGCACTACCTCTAGGAACCACCACTGTATCAACTTAACTCAACTAGGATGGCTTGAATGGGCTAGTCTCCTCCAATACAACCAACTGATAGTAGCCTACAAAGTTCTAAACCACACCGAAAAGACACCAGCACTAAACAAGATCATTAATCCCTAAAGCAACCTGAGGTCACTGTGCTCTGCTGACAAACTGCTGGTTCAAACAACCAAAAGCATAAATGTGGCTGGTGACTCTCTATTCACCAACTCTGTAGGCAAAACTTGGAACTCTCTACCTGCTGAAGTTACTCTCCAGCCCTCTCTAACCCAGTTAAAAAAAGCCTCAAACTACACCTTCAAATGCACTGGCAATGTCCCTGTTCAAACTCTGACTAACTCCCACCCACTGGTCTTGGATATCCTTGGCTAATCAAACCGGTCATTTGAATCTAAAATGTATATGACTTAGCTTTGTAGAATATCTAGAGCTGATTAAGGTATTAAGCCCTTATCTGTGTGAAACACTATGTGAAGCTTAGATGCCTTATCTAATTGTGTTAACAATGTTCTATGAATGTTTGTAACCTTACTGAAGACTGTATAATATAGTAATTGTGTCAACAATGTTCTATGATTGTTTGCAACCTTACTGAAGACTGTATAGTATACTAACTTGTAAATGTTTCTAATGTAATGTAATCTACTAACTAGGAGCTTTTCTCCCTGGGCCTCCACTGAAAATGGACATATATCCAGTCGGAACTTCCCGGTAAACAAATGTAAAATAAAAGTAAATAAATAAACTATTGTTAGTGAAGGTATGATGCTACTCACGACTACCTGCATTCCAGCCTTGAATGCATACTCTGAAAGCTCAGTTATGTCCCTGTTCATGTAATGCAGGTAACTATTTCACAGTTCATTTACATACACATGCGTGATGATCATGTCATTACTGTACCTGGAGTGAAGTTAATTAACAGCCCCAGTCATTTGCTGGAGACTGGCTCATTACAGCTCATTAACATATTATAGCCTCTTATCTTAACCATCTGTTATCGTTAGGTAAAACAGCACCAAGCAGCATTCAAAGCGATGCTGAGAGACAGCAGGACGTACAGCAGTAACTATTACAACTATGCTATATTCTGATATAAACACTTGTTTGATGGATGAAAAGTGGAGGAGGTGGTTAGAGAAGAGTCACTAAAAGGCTAAGCAGAAAGGAACACAAAATTCATACAAATAGGTGTGCCCAAGTGAGGGTGGGGTATTTTAACAGTAGATACAGCACTCATATTTATGAGGAGAAGGGAGATAGGGATAGGTAACAGGTAAGCAAAGGAGGAATAGGGGTAGCATTGTGTACAGGAGTAGACAGACACAATTATACAATCTCAGACAGGAGTGAATGTGCAGTGCATACACTAACACTAGAAGATGATAAAGATATTTAAAGTGAGGCAAACAATGACAGCGAGTACAAAACTGCACATTGTATAAAGTTTGATACAAGATGAAGGGATGTATCAGGCTACACATAGGGTGGGGCTCAAATGGCACAATACCATCCACCATTTTGGCCTGCAGCATCGTTACTTTGGTCCCATCACCACTGCATGTATCATACAGGCTGGTGTTATGGGCCACCCCTTTTTCTGCTTGCATGATGATCTGAAGATGCTAGTCAGGTATATTTGTAGTCCTATATAGGAGGTGCTGCACTGACCATATACCTGCTCATCATTATCTCCACAATGTCTTCAAACAGATACAGGAGCTGAGGCTGGGAAAGCTTAGAGAAAGACATTGGGCGACATGATAGTGCATTGTGGGAACACAGTTCAGTGAGGACTCACAAGCATAACTTCCACCCTACTACATTCTTCAATGAGGCAAGTGGGTGTGGGTTATAGCAGAATTGCTTATACAGCACAGGGAACGTCTGGACCTGTAGAGAGAACAGCCACTGCATATCCCACCAAAGAATGGCTACATATGACACAGTATGCATATACCAGTGCTACTAACTGTGACTGGCAGCTAGTCACTCCACCCTCCTGTGGTAAGTTTCGTGGTTATGATCACGTTCTTCCCAAGCTGCAAGAGAAAAGACTAGATTAAAGAAATCTGATTTGTATGATGGATGACAGATTGCACTGTACAATGCATAGTTGTTGTGCACAACACCCCTAACTGTAAAGCAAGTACAGGTAGTATAAGTCCCTGTACAGATATACATACAGACCGACACTGGTATGTTGGCATAAAAGGAAGAGTGAAGAGGCACCACCTGGAACATGACAAACACACAAACACACTATCACAGCTATGGCTCAGTGATAAAGCAATACATCCCCTTATCAAATCAAGTGATACCAACAGCTCATCTTCACAGATAGTGAAGACCCAGCATGCCAGACATTTATATGTTGAGTGACAGATCTGACAGTGGTGAATGGTGTATCACACACATCCTCCCACAAAAAATATATTCACACACACATTCGATCCCCTACACAAAAAATATACCTGTCATAGATACTGCCCCAAAACAAAAACACACATACCCATGCATGCACCATTACCCCCCCCCAAAAAAAAATCTGCACTTACAATAACCTCTGATTTCAGTTCATGAAGTTGATCAGTGCCAAACCATCCAAGGTCATCAAAACCATGCCTGCACTCCCCCTGACCTGAGTTTACCCGAGGCTGAATATGTCTCCTCAGGGTGCATAGAACAGGCCTCCTTGTCACAAACTGGACGTTGACAAGTATCCAGTAACTACTTCTACAATGGTGGTAAAGACGATAGAGCAGTGCCATGTTTGCCATTGCACAGCAGGCAGGTGATCTCCATTGGTCTGTAGCTGAGGTGGCCATCACTGCATGAACAGGCATACAGTGGTGGTAAGCAGTTATGATACAAGATCATAACATGCAAATCACACTCTTAATGTGATTCTGATGCATATACATCAAAGGCTGCAGGCATGAAAATGCAAGAATGCATAAACATGAAGGTTGCATGTATGACTGTCCTACATATTTTATCAGCATCATGCCAAATAAGTATACAAAAATGTTCATAATCTCTCAAAGTTTAACCTTCAATATTTTTTAAATGCTCTAAACTCCATTAACTGGTCTATTCTAAAAACCTTTCCACTAAATGAGGCAGTAGAGAGATTCAATTTAACTTTTTTAAACAGCCTAAACAACCTTTTGCCACTTTGCACCTTGGCATACTGATGAGAGTAGAAGTCTTATACAAAATAGAGACAAGGTATGGAAAGAGTGGCAGAAATGTAAAACTCCACAAAACCTACAGTGCTTTAAAGAACTTTGTAACCTTAACAAAGAGCAAGCCAACCTTGATAAGAAACAATATTATTCTGATTTACAAAATAGCTGTAGATATAACCCCTAAAGATTCTGAACCTTCATTAAGCAAATTTTACACCAAGGACATAACAATGTTCTTAACTCTTGTCCTAATGACTGTCACAGTCAGTCATGAGTGTTGATGAAGGTAAGAGTGTCAAGTCATGACTCCCTGACTCATGTGTACCCCATCCACGACCACCCTGACATGAAAACCAGTTGCCATAGCCTTCATAAAAAATTATTATCCAAACTTAAATCATATGCAAATAACCGTGCATAATACATCAAAACTGCTGCTAATGCCATTGCATATCCAGTCTTCAACCTAAGGTTAATACAGGAATCCTATATTCCTAACATCCTGAAAAAATGCCATATTATCCTTCTCCATGAAGGTGGCACTTCTACTGAGATATCTAATTTTGGACCCATTACCCATCTTAATCCCCCCTCAAAAATTTTGGAAAAAATGTGTCCATAAACTACTCCAGCATCTCTTAGAGGAACAGTCACTAACCTGGTTTTAGTCCTGCTCATTGCATGACAACTGTCCTATTAACGTTTACAAATAACATAAAGACAGGGATAGAGAGAAACATGTATATTCCTTGTTCCTATACTAATTAAAATATATGTGCATCTTCCTTATTCCTACACTTATTAAAAGCTACCAAAACTGTGTCTCATAAAAAATTCCTACTATAACTGTTCATAATAGGTATCTCACAATCTATTCTTTATTGTTTAATAACTAATAATAAATTAGTTGATAACATTTATTAATAATAAATAAATAAATTAATTAAATAATTACATGTCAGAAAGCTACCAGTTAGTTAAACTGAATTCTGCCTTTTCCTTTTATCTACCCATTGTTCCAGGTGTACCACAACGCTCTCTTCTGGGTCTTCTATTTAACATCTTTATAAACATTCTTCATTTGTACTTCTATTCAACATCCATCCCTTGTATTGTATGCAGATGATTCCACCCTTATTTGCCTCTCAGACAATCTAAAACATTTAGAAAAGATTGCACAACGTGCTTAATTCTGTTGACAAATAACTTTGCAACCACCAACTCCTTTTTAATACAAAGAAAACCAAACTCCTATTCCCCAAAATCATTTAACTATGATAAAAATAACTTTAAGATCACAGCCCCTAAATAATATGCGAATTGAAGAACTGCCCCATACAAAACTCCTGGGGGTTACAATAGATAACAACCCAAATATAACCTCCACATACAGAGCAGTATAGAAAACTCAATAAAAAATAGGAATGCTATATAGAGTCAAAACATTCTTTACTGTACCCAGCAGTCACTTTTTCCACTATGTACCTACTCTCCTGTCTATTACATACTTTTCCCATCTTGAATAACTGCCAGGCCACCCTAAAATCTAAACTAAAACTGTTACAACAAGGTAGCTAGATTTGCAGCACATACTTTTCCCATCTTGAATAACTGTCAGGCCACCCTAAAATCTAAACTAAAACTGTTACAACAAGGTAGCTAGATTTGCATTGCATACAAGACACAGAACACATCACTGTTTTACACCAAAAACTCTAAATTGGCTAGAATTATCACACCAACTAAATTATATCCAACTTCTCTAAACACACAAAGTTGTATTTAACCCACTTCCTGCAAATCTATAAGTAATTCTCCATCACTATCTCCCAAATTGTTACCTTTTGACAAAAGTCTACTTGACATCTATAATCAACAGAAACACTGCAGTTGAGACTGTACTCACAGTGTGTAGCAAAAGTATGGCGTACTATCTGTGTACGAGTCAGGGCAATACACTGCATTTGTTATTTAAGCTACAACTAAAAAAATAATTTAGGACTCTTGGCTTTGCACTTGTTGCTATTCTGGTTAAAACTTCAGCTCCTTCTCCATAGATCTGTATCATTTCAGCGAGTGCTTAATTGAGCAGATCATTATTTGTCGAACTGAATTAAGCGAACTCACACTTAAACAAAAAGTTTCCCAGGGAAAAAAATAGTTGCCCATTCACCGATCGTAATAAACTGCACAAAATTTAAAACTCTGCAAAGTGGGGGGGGGCTTCACCCCACACACCCCCAATGTAGGGGGCTATGCCCCCCCCACACCCCATAACTAAATATACCAACTCCAAGATCACACTACAGTGGGGAAAAGGTCAAATTTCCAATGATGGCCAACAACGTCCTTGCCCTGGGAAAAATATTTGCTTAAGGGACTGCATGCTTAATTGAGCTTTCATTTAATTCAGTTTGGCAAATAGCTATTCACTCAGTTAAATGTTCCCTCAAATGATATAGACCTCTTCTCCACTAATACCTGTATACATCCTATCTCTCTTTTTTCCTTGTTTTTATTTTTCTTACTCTTATTTCATTTACTCTTAATCTTACGTTTACTAGTTATTTCTCCTCGAGCCTTTGCTGAAAATGGGCAGCCTGTCCAATCGGACTTCCTGGTAAACAAATGTAAAAAGTAAATAATCTTCTTCTTTCAACTTTTCCTGGTTAGTCGTCACCACAGTGGATTATCTGTCTGCTCATGATTGGCAGGGGAGTTTTATGGTGCCAAGTTGCCAGCCCGGCACCCAACCTTCCACAGAAGGCACACACACACTCACACCTAGGGCCAATTTAGAGTGTCCAATCCACCTACTGCATGTCTTTGGGATGTGGGTGGAAACCAGAGCACCCAGAGGAAACCCACATGACCACAGGGAGGACATGCAGACTCAGCACAGAAGGCACCCCAGCTGAGAATTGAACCAGAGAACCTCTTGCTGTGAGGTGGCAATGCTAACCGCTGCACCACCGTGGCTGCCCTACAAAAAGTAAATAATAAAAGCAAGAAATTACTGATGCTGTATAGTACAGTGTATACGAAACAATTTTTACATACATAAAATCCAGTGTTTACATTTGAGGTGGATAAAGAGCAAAAGATAGTGAAGTATTGTAATACATAAGTCTGCTGATTCTTTGTTGAGAGTTTAAATGCATTACATAATACATTATTGTCATTTGCGGTTCTAGAGGTTAAATTAGTGGTAGTTATGTACAGTGAATTAGGATACACTCAAATACACAAGTGACATTGTTATCATTTTGGGATACAGATGGAGAGAGAGAGCCCTTTAAGATTGCTGGATGCCTCAGAAGAACACGAACACCAACAAGTTGTAATCCACATATTTAATGTATAACTGTTTAGAATGATGTAAGATTAAGCGCTTTCACCCACATGCAATGTGGACTTCTTCAGAATAACATCAATTAATCAATTAACCTTTTAAATACTTTTTTTGGAGCCAAAAGTTAAAAAAACAACTTAATTTAAAGACGAAATACATTTATCTAAAAACAATACACTTCTATAACAAATGCATTTGAAATTCACATGTACCAAACAATGTATTTAGTACTCAATGTCCTTGTTATAATTCATAATTTATGATTTATTATTTATACTTTGTAATATATAATGGTACCTATGGTTTGTGCAATAATTTGATAGTTTAATATTGTGTATTAAATTATAATTCATCTCTGTTTCGTTAACATCTTATAAATCAATAAATATACCAATATCAAATTATGTTAAAATTAAAAATTAAATATAAAATCAAGATCAATATTGATATCAGTGAGAATATTGTTCAACATTCATTTTCAGAAACTGAAATATGAATTACAATACAATCCATATAAGCATAGTCTTACGGATCCTACATATTGACCTGTAAAATAGGTTTTATTGTAATGTAGTTGTTTAAGCCTGGTTCATTTGAAGCATCACTTAATATCTGCCATCTAACTTCTTTCATACCTAATAAGGCTTTGTAATTGCCTCCTCTTTGTCCCTGCCTAACTTGTTTCAAGATAGCAAATCTGAAAACGTGACTTTCCCCATGTTTGTCTATATGTCGAAACAAAGCGTTAGATTTATCTCTTCCTTTTATGGCATACAAATGTTCATAAATTCTCCTTTTGAACATTCTCTCCGTTTTACCTATGTAGAAGCTCAGACAGGTCATACATTTGGCCATGTATATAATATACCTTGTGTTGCAATTACTATACTGAAATGTAATTCTAGTCCTATTTATATTCTCCAGAATAATGCCTTAAATTTCTATGGTAACTTGACACTGTCTACAGCTACTACATTTTGTGGTGTGTCTATTCTGCTGGTTTATGTTCCTGACCATGTTGCCCCTCTCCAAATTCATCTTTACATTTTTCCCCATTTTATATACAAAGATTGGGGTATCTCCAGCTATATTTTTTATTTCATTATCTGTCATAAGTATATTCCAGTTCCTATGTAGGATATGCTTTATTTGATTCACTTGAGGTGTATATTCCAAAATACAAGCCTTATTATACATTTTATCCAAATTATCAATCACAACAGTAGTTATTGACTGTTCTTTTCCTAATACTGGCAAGTATTTCTTACCCCATTCACTAACTACATACTCCTTAACATCATTCAGCAAGTGCATTGGGTACCCCCTGGACTAAATAATGTTTTTATAATGTTAATTTCATCAAGCATTTCTGAATATGTGGACGTCATTCTAGCTGCTCATATACACTATCCTTTAAATATATTTCTCATCATTTTTTGAGGATGGTTACTAGTAAACTCCAAATAATTATTGGAGAAAGTATCCTTCCTGTGTGTACGAGACTTAAATCCATTGGCTGTACTGGATATAAACATGTCCAAATACACAATACCTTCTATGTTATAGGTAATCACCTATATTGTTCATATATGCAATTAACTCATCTACTTTGTGTACTGGGCCATCCCATATAATAAGAATATCATCCAAGAACCTTGAATAATATGTTACATACTTAAAATATTTACTTTTGAAGATGTTCTTAGTCTCCCAGTCTAGCATGACCAGGTTTGCAAAAATGGGGGCACAAGCAGCTCTCATTGCAACTCCTCTGGTCTGCTTATAATATTCACCCTCAAAATATATATAGTTGTGTTTCAGTACAGTAGACATAAGTTCCATTATTAAATTAATCTGTTCTCATTCTAAGCCAGAATACTGCCTAATACTGTTATCGAAACGTTCTAATCCTTTTTGTTTGGGAATGCATGAAAATAAATCTATCACATCCACTGTAATATAAACAATTCCTTCCTTCCAAACTTCAAAAGGTAGATTACCTAATAAAGCCCAAGAATCCTTTATTAAATGAGGTATCTTGCAATATATGTGCTTAAGCCATTTGTCAATAGCTGTACCCAATGTCATAGGTGTATTAATATTTGTATTAATCTAAGCATTTATAGAGTATTGTAAAATTATATCAATTTTCAACTCTGTATATGTATTTTAAATTCTTTTATTTGTGGACTTTTTTCGAGCCATCATTGAAAAAAGGTTAAAATTATGCAGTCAGACTTTCCCTTTAAACAAATGTCAATAAAAAATAAAAGTGTCTGGACATGGGATGTGGAGGTTGAGAGTAGCCAGCTGTACTACAGAACGTGGATGCTCTCTAGCAAAGTAAAATATTCATAGTCATGCGTGCCAGTGGACCACATTTCCATACATAATGTGCAATCAGACATACAATGGTCGATATGGAGAATGCCCTCATTTTGTACCCCAGGGCATGCACCACTGAAATGCAATTTTATTGAACTGTGGAGAAATAACTCTACTATAAGGAGTAAATGAATAGTGAGGAGGTACATAGTGGTCTGAAATTGTTTGTTATATATTTCAGCAACCAGATAGTGGAGGATGTGCCCAGAAACCCTAAACCACAACCAAATGTATACTAGACACAGAAAAAGGGTCTCCTCTCCGGTGGTGTAAAAACGTCTTTAATAGTGGTATCCAATGACTAAAATTAACATCAGTTGCATTAATTTTATTCCTTAGATATCACTATTAAAGGAGTTTTTGCACCACTGGAGTCCATTTTTCTGTGTATAGTGCACTTTTGGTTGTTATATTTTTCTCCCTTGCTAACAATGTGATAATCCTCAAAAGTGCTTTGTTTTTATAAGGCAACCTCTATGGATGTATGTAGTGTACCTGAATATCTTATGTTACCCTGCATTACATATGTAACAGGACTGTTTTCAGTATCTGTACAAACTGTTCCTTAAATGCTTACACTTTATTAAAAAGCATATACTCTATGTACTTTGCAAGAGTGTCTACACAATTGTTGTAGCTGTCACAAAGTCTTGAAAGAAAAATTCTCACTGCTGTAATATATAATGGTGTAGCTTTTACACCAGTAGCCATCAGTGATGTTGACAGCAGAGACAATAAACCACAATACACATATGAGTAGGTAGCATAGTATTGACATGTGACCCAGCACTCTGTCCTTGTGTGTTTTTGTCAGACAGATATGCAATTTCTACATGGTATCACACTTTTCACAGTATCCATATTCCTATTGGTACACCCATAACAATAGCATTCTATAGTACTTTACCCTGTTTGTGTATTTTCTGTATCACTGCACTCTATGTTATGCAGTCATACATATGTCTCTTGTCTTCACAGATATCAGCAGGTCAGGAGGACGATAAAGGAAGGAAAATTTCTCCAATGCAAAAAATGAAGTGCTTCCAGAGCTACACAGGACTCATACATTGGCATCTGCTAGTGAATGAGATGCTAAACCTCACTTATGGAGCCAGGAGTGGCAAATGCCACTGGTGACATCAATGATGTGGATCAGTGGAATGTGAATGAGGGTGCTAAACATTACTTATGGAGCCAGAAGTGTCAAATGCCACTGGTGACATCAATGATGTAGAACAGTGGAATGTGAATGAGGGTGCTAAACATTACTTATGGAGCCAGGACTGTCAAATGCCACTGGTGACATCAATGATGTGGATCAGTGGAACGTGAACGAGGGTGCTAAACATTACTTATGGAGCCAGGAGTGTCAAATGCCATTGGTGACATCAATGATGTGGATGAGTGGAACTTCAGAAATCTACAGGTTCAGATGTAAACCACCAGAGGGGGGGGGATGCACAAGCTGGTGGCCATTGAGAAGAGAAGAGAATAAAGAGCTGCTGGTATCATTCACATGGGGGCAAAAAGACAGCCATCATATGCACATCTCAGTAAGCAACAAGGCAGGTCAGTAATATGTGCAGCAAGGTTATTATATGTCAGCACTGCACATTAACTGTAGTCAGGAAGTTACTATGCTGCTTTCAGTTTGCCATTAGAACATCCAGTGTCCAGACAAATACTTAGGCAGTGGTGGCAGGCAATTGCATAGCTAGGGTGAAATGGGAGTAGGCAACCACCCTAGGCACAAAGTTTTAGGAGGCATGATTGAGAGTTCCAGAATCTGAAGTATGCTTTTCTATTTACCAAAATGCTGGTGCAAAATGACACTCTGTGTATTATTTGTTTTTTTGCTCTCCAGTTAAAGAGCTGGGCGTAGTATTTTTAGGAAGCTAATTGGTTTATTGCTTTTTCTAGCTTTGTTTACCTCCAAATCGTCTTGCAGAAGAGAGAGAGTTAGCCAGAGATTTAGTTGTTTGGTAGTTGTTTGTTGCTTTTTCTGCACTCGAGAGCTTCTTTTGCTGTGATACTACATTAAGAAATTCCAGGATCATACACCTAAGAGAGAAGCTGTTTGTTTACCTGCTCTTTATGAGTTGGAAAGCACTCCATGGAGCTGAAAGTGTGGTCATTTTTTTTTATTAGAAGGCAGGTTCTCCACTCACTTCCACAAAGCTTAGCAGCACTGTTCAAGTGTTTCAACTGCTCCCAGAGGCATCCAGAATACGATAAGAATATTTTCCAGATTTGCTGCACTTATACTTCCTTCATACAGTGATTGCTTCTGTTGTGGAGTATTTTAAAAGTATTTAATTCATTTTGTGGCAACAATTGTTATTTCTCTGTTTGTTTTTCTAGTTCTGTTTGCATCCATATCCCTTTGCAGAAGGGAAAATTAGCCTTTGACTTAGTTGACTGGTAGTTGTTCAGTGTTTAATCTGCACTTGAGAGCTACTATTGTGCTTTTACATTAAGAAATTCCAGGATCATCTTTCTTGCAGAAAGTTAGTGTTTACCTGGTCTGTCTGAGTTGAGAAGCACTGCAAGGAGATGAAACTGTTGTTTATTGGCTACAAGGCATGGAAGTCAGTTTTCAAGCTTTTTTCTCTGCTGTAAATCACACAAGTCTGCAAGCCTCTTCCATGGAGCTTTCGGATGCTTTTCTAGGGTTTCAGCTGCATCTGGAGCCATCCAGACTAAGATAAGAATATTTTCTATATTTACTGCACTTGCTTTATACAGTGATTGCTAGTGTTTTGCACATTTTTAAAGCATTTATTTAATTTTGTGTCAAAAAATGTCATTTCTGTTTGTTTACTTTTCTACTTCTGTTTGCTTCCAAATTACCTTGCAGAAGCATGAATTAGCCTGGGACTTAGATGCTGAGTAGTTGTTCATTATTTAGTTTCCACTAGAGAGCTACTTTTGCTGTGCAATTACACCAAGAAATTCCAGGATCATCAGTCATGTGACAGAAGGTGTTTACATTAGGCAATGCTAAAAAGACTAAACAACCAGCACACGGGGTGGGAGGTTGGCATAATGGCTAAGGTGTCTAGCTTACAAACATAAGATGCAGGGTTTGATTCTCACATGGGGTAATTGGCTAGGCTGAAAATGGTCCACAAGGGCAGTTAGCCTAGTACTAATCTATAAACCTATAGTAAAACAGTCTGCAAGTAGTGTTAATGTTTTACTGCTCAGTCATAGGCACCTAAACAAATGAAAAAATCTGCAAACAATGCTAAGGTTATATACTGCTCATTGCTAGCCACTTAAACAAAACACTCCACACCCCTTCAGCCATCCTCGCTCTGGAGAATCTAGACATCTGTGCTGTGACAAAGACTTAGTTGAAAGCCATAGAAAGTACTGCAGCAGTGCAAGGCTATAGTGCCTTCCACGCATTTCGAGTAACAGCAGCAAAGACTAGGGCCAAACATGGTGGTGTCTCAATCTATGTTAGCAACAAACATACCTCCAGGTTGACTAAACAGGATTATATGATGGAGCTGATCTACATACACGTCACTGTAAATAATGTCCCTCATCATATCACGGCTAGCTATAGGTCACCATCTATGCCCCTAAAGTCTCACAACTCTTACCTAAACCCTTTCGAGGTGCTCACCATCCAAACAAATGCCTTATACATGGGTGACTTTATCGACCCCTATAGATTGGAAAACGTACAGTGCTTCGAACATATACATACAGTAACCACAGTGCTTGGGGGTGCCTACTGCACTGTCCTATTTTCATTCACGCGTTTCACTTTGCAGGAAGCAACAAGACAGCTGAGATGTATGCATTATACGTGAATCGTGAACTTCCCGATTGCTATGTGAACACATTGCTTATAATACAAATCGCATCAAATACCAGCTTGTAGTTCATAGCGTAGTAACATCTCCTATTCACGTACCTCTGTGACTGTGGTCCAGGTGTGATCTTTACTGCTACATACATGCAATCTCTGGCATGCAGTATCTCAGGGAGGGAAACAATGCCACAATATCCACAGATGTGGTGGTTCTCTCCTGTATTGTGCTAGAAACCACACATGGTCCTTCAGTGTAGAAGTATATAAAGAAACTTGTGTGGTATTCTAGAGGTAGAGGCCTGAAAAATAACCAGCATGCCCCTCTGTTTGACATTAAAAGGTCCCTGTAGCTGGAATAGTAAGTACAACACATACCTTGCTCTTCACAGGTATAGGAAGAACACATAATCCTACTGATCCTGAATGTGGGTGATACATGTAATGCAAGGAATGCACAACACCTTGTTCCAAGCTTAGCTGGTCTATAACTTCCTGGTCAATAAGATTGTGACATGACATGTTAGTGGCTGTTTGTAACACTTCCATCAGTACTGGCGATGTCACTGCAATATTTAATGGTATCATGTTCTCCTGAATAGTTGTTGTTACTCTGAGCAATATGCCTGACTGTAACTCCACTTTCTTCTGACACACACACACACACACACACACACACACAAATCAAGCAGGGCTAGAGATCACAGAAAAATGCTTTAATCCAATAGTCTGCCCCCTATTTCCTCCTGCCCCAATGGTCCTACCTTTATAACACTCACAAACCCCTCCCATCTTTCCAATAGCCAACCACAGCACTAAACTTAACAATACCTCCTCCATCTTCCCACTACTATCACTCCTCCTCAGCTAACATGTACAAGCATACCTTACCTATACTCACTGCATGCACTCTCCTTGCATATCTTACATCCTACCAAAACTCCATTATCCCCCCACTCAACCCCTACCACTGTACTACTACTCACACCACCACTCATGTCTCACCCTCACTCAGCTCCACTCCCACCAACTCAAGAACCATACCTATGCACCCCCCCCGCATATTCTACCAACTATATTACTCAAACATAAAACATCCCTACAACTTAGCATAGTAACCCTCCCACCATACCTATTACCCACAGAGCACAATCATAAAGTTTCCCTAATAAACAAACACATTCAAAAACTGAGAGAACTAATAACCTCATATATATCAAAACTAGCTCTAAGTGGAGACATCCACCACAACCCTGGCCCTACTATATCTAACCCCAATCCTCATAATCAGACTAGAAACCCCAGCTTCTCCCATTTCACAGCCAATAGAAAGCCAAGTGACTTCCTTCTACTAAGCCTAAATATTAGAAGTATATCCAACAAAGTCCACGAACTCCATGCCACTACAGACTTGTACTCCCCAGATATAGTCATCCTGACAGAAACCTGGCTAAAACCTCACATTACCAATGAGCAAATCCTCCCTTCCAGTTACAGCATACTAAGAGTAGACCGGCTAAACAAGAAAAGAGGTGGTGTAGCTGTAATATTTAAACAGCATCTAAACATTTAGATCTTAAAATCATCAGCTCCACAAATAGGCAATGAAGAAATAATATATACCAACCTCAAAATAAACCAAAACAATACCATCAACATAATTGGATGCTACTTCCCACCTGGCCAAAACATCCTTTCACTAGAAAACATCCTCAGCTGGTCTACCCACCATCTCCCCCAAGAAACTATAATTTTAGGTGATTTCAATATTGACTGGCAACCATCCAACCCATCATGTAAACCTTCATGGCTTCACCCAACTAGTCCAGTCGCCAACCAGGATAAATTAAAAACTCCAGCAAGCACACTACCCTGGATTGGATAATAGTCAGTAAGAGCCCCCAGTCATATATAACAGGCTGCTTATCAGATAGCCTCAGTGGTCACTCCCGAACATTCCTACTCAGAAAATACCTGTACCAAGCTAATCCTGTTATCTACCATCAAATATGTAAAAAACTAAACTTTAACCCACTCACATTCATCTCATCCCTCAAAGAATGTAACTGGCATCCTCTAAAGTACCCCAGTCTTGATGACGCAGTTGAATTTTTTAATACTACCTTCCTGAGCATCCTTAATTACCATGCCTCCATAAGACTTTCCAGAACCAAAGCACAACCCTCCCCATGGCTACAGAAAACCACTAAGTCAGAAATGAAAAACAGGGATAAAGCCTGGGAGCACTGGCGCAAAACCAAAACCCCCCCTCAACTAGACAGAAATTCCTAGAACTATGCAATAGAGTCAAAAAGATAATAAAACAGGACAAATTCCAATACTACCAGTCTGCCCTAGACTCCTCCCAACACAGCCCCAAACAATTCTAGTCCTCCATAAACTCCATCCTCCACCAAGGTAAAGTCAGTACCCCTCCACCTAACATCCCTCACTCCTCCGAAAATATTGCTACCTCATTCAACACACACTTCACACAAAACACACTATCACTAGCTAAACAACACAACCCCACTCCCCTCCAACCCACACATTCAACTAGTAATCTTCCTCACTGCCTTCTATTTTTCTCCTGTACCTACCTCCAACATGAAAAAAACTCTTAACAAAACTTAAGCCCACCAAATTAGCAGCAGACAACCTGCCAAGTGAATACCTACAATTCACAGCTGATGTTCTGGCCTAACCAGTATCCATCTTGATTAATTGATCTCTGTCAGAAAGTTATGTTCCCACACTATGGAAAGTATCACATATAATTCCCCTCCACAAAGGCGACCCCTCCACAGAACTACCAGTTACTGCCCAATAGCTATTCTCTCTCCATTCTCCAAAATACTAGAGAGATGCATTCACGCTCAGGTCTCAGACTACCTCCTTACTAACAACCTCCTTTCCAATACTCAGCATGGTTTCCGACCAAGCCATAGCATCACCACTGCCTTACACTCCTTTACTAACACTATCCTTCAGCATAAAAACAATGGCCATCTCTCCTCTGCTACTTTCCTAGACCTATCTAAAGCATTTGACATGGTCCCACACAAACAACTCAGTTCTGTCCTCACTAACCTATCCTTCTCCCAATCAGTCACCAGCTGGTTTCAGAGTTACCTGTCTGACTGCCAAAAATCCATTGTATGGCAGAATGACATATCTCGCCAACTACCTGTCTCTATAGGGGTTCCCCAAGGATCCATTCTTGCACCCCTACTGTTCTCTATTTTCACCAAAAATCTAGCCTCTGCCACCAAACATGGCACACTCATACAATACGCAGCTGACTCAACCATCATCTGCTCAGCCCAGTCCCTACCCAAACTGCAAAAAGTCACACAAGAAGCCTTTTCCTCTGTTGAAACTTGGTTATCTGATGCCCAGTTAACACTCAACCCAAACAAAACTAAACTACTCGTCTTCCAACCCACCAGACATACTCAAAACAACATTCACTTTAACATCACAGCAAAAGACAACACCACTATACACCCAACAGAACACACCAAATTGCTAGGAGTGGAAATAGACAATAAACTAAAATCTGACATTCACATATCCATGACCATAAAAAAGTCCACAAAAAACTAGGAGCGTTATACAGAAATAAGCAACATCTCACCAAAGCAGCAAAAGATTTCAGTAGCAAATTCCCACCTTATCTCCACCCTACTTTATGCCTCTCTAATATATACCAAGCTAAGGCAATGCGATCTAAACAAGCTAGAGACCTGCTACAACAAAATCGCCAGATTCGCCACATGGACATCCTACTGTAGTCACCACTGTCTCTCGCTTGCTGAACTGGGCTGGCTTGAACTCCCTCACCTCCTTCAATGGTATCAACTCTCACTCGCCCACAAACTAGTAAACCATCCACTAAATGTCCCATCCCTCCAGAATCTTCTCCAACCCTATCGCACCACCAGACCACTAAGATACAGCAACAAAAATCACTTGCAGATCACTAAAGTCAATAACTCTGCTGGTGAAGCACTCTTCTCTTGCGCCATAGCCAAATTATGGAACTCCCTCCCACCCACAATTACCTCCGTATCATCATGCACCCACTTCAAAACTTTACTAAAAGCGCACCTAAAAACATGCTGGCTATGCCCTTGCAACTCCCATTCTAATATCACCCACCCCATCCAACCACTACCTTTCTTTCCACCCCACTAACTACCTTGATTATAGCAAGCTCAGATGCTCATAAGCCTAGTACTTATTATACAGCAGGAACTTCTTATTGTAACATTTGTTAATGTCTGTTATGTACTTCACAGATAAAGATTCTAGTTGTCTACTGATGTACTATGTTCTTCATCTGTAACTATGTTTGTAATTAATTGCTATGTTAATCAAATTGTTAATTGCTATGTAAATCCAATGTAACTACTGTCTGTATATTTTAACTGTGGAGCTTTTCTCCCCGGGCCTCCGCTGAAAATGGACCTACGTCCAGCTGGACATTCCCGGTCAACAAATGTAAATAAATAAATAAATAAATAAATAAAACAATACTGTAGGATAGTCTGACATAAATATAGAAAACCTCTACACTAGTCTGTCTATATTTCTATCACTAAGAGAAACTGTAAGATTTAATACTTGCTAATAGAGCAAGCAGATACAGAAGTGCTAGTGAGTGGATGTTCTATTAGGTCCAGAAACAAGATACAAAATGCCCTTTCCTTCTCTCTAAGAAAGTCTTAAATTGATAGCACACATTACTGCTGGGCTATCCTAGATTACATCACCCTTGTCACCTCTGATTTAGTTCCCGGGCCAACAGAAACTCAGAATTTACATTTCATTTTGTCATCTGTACCTGCAGGAAGCCACAGCAATAAAATACATTTTACATGTAAAATCTAGCAATTAACTCTTAAGTTAAGACAATAGAAATAATTTGCTAGCCCAGACAGACTGTCTCCGAGCTGGAGTCATACAATGCTTTACTTCTCAGCTTTCTTCCAGCAGGGTGTACTGTGGTTAAATTTTTGAAGCTCAAAACATACACAGTTTTCTTTACATTTAGTTTTCTTACATTTGTAAATATCTACAGTGGCACAGAATTATTTACAAAATTCTAGCTAGCTAGGTTGGCAGCCTTCACACATCTTCGCACTATACATAACTGTCATATAAATGTGTGTTTACCCAACAAAATGTAGGAAAAGTACTTTTGTTAACATGTGGCAGTAGCTAATTCCATAGGCTGGGTATATGTTAGATTAGGAACCTATCTCACCAGGGAGTCTTGTTTACATCCTGGTATATATTTAGGTGCCTAGTATGCGTACTTGTAGAGTCACTGGTTTTGCAAAAGAAACCAGAGGTCAAACAAGATTAAATCTTTTATGCCTTGAAAAGTGAGACACAGGTCACCTTAAAGCAACATGTAGGTTACTCAATGTAAGGACAGTTTTGCTAATTGATGGGATTATGGGATTGCTGGAGGATTTATGTCCTCCAAGTTTTTTATTAAGGTATCTTTGGTCCTGTCTAGTTGAGCTATATACTTCAATTCATACATAGCAAAGATGCATTGTATTCTATGATGGATCTGCTGAGGAAAGGGTAAAGTGGCTGTACTCTCAGAGCATTTGCAGTTGGATCAAATCAAATTCATAACATATAAACACACACACACACACACACACACACACACACACACACACACACACACACACACACACACACACAAAGAAAAGCTAAAGAAAAAAAAAACAGTGCTTAAAAAGCACACATACATACATACATAAATAAATATATTTTTTAATTTTTATTTTGCTTTTCTTTACGGGTTTGTCTAAAGCTACAAATAAATAAATAAAGTCAACCAATTGTAAGGTAATAAAAATGAATGTTAATAACCCACATAAACAACAAATGAAACACCAAATATAACTGCACGATTAGTAGAATACCAAGTAATTTGAAAGTATTGTCAAATATTAGGAAATGTTTCCTTAGAAAAATATTGTTCTGTGAGCCTACACTGAAGCAGGTTGGAAGCAGAAACTTATCAAACAGCTTTCCTGGAGCAGCTATGGTGAAAATTAAATTTCCAAAGAAAGTGACAAAAATTTCTAAATTAAATGAGTGACAAACTTTATTAAATTAGAAGAACTATGGCTTCAGGTATTAAAGTTGAAGAGAAAATCAAGCCTTCTGACAGCAAATAAAGCCCTACCACAATTCACTTATTAGATGAATGATGGTTTGTAATCAATCTGCTTGATTTGTTGAATCAACTGCTTAATTTACTGGATGATAAAGTGTCCCAGGGATTTACAAGCATCATGTCTGCAATCACAGCCAACCCAACACTGTTTGCTTTGTGGTCTCAATGAACTCAAGAGACTCATTAGCAAAGCATGTGACCAGGAAATTCTGCATAAGGAACATCTCCTTGCCACAGCCATAGTAATGACTCAAGGGAAGATCATGCAGGACAGTGTTGCAGCTGCAATGAACTATGAACAATTGTAGTAAACATCTAGCAAGTACAAGCTTTGAGGATAGTCAGTGCAATACTGTGCCGATGGTTATTAATACTTATGTGCTGTTATATGTTTTAACCTAAGGATGCTGTCAATGGTGGCCTAATTGTTAAGGTATTTGCCTTACAAACACAAGAAGCAGGGTTTGAGCCTCACAAGGGATAATTGGCTAGGCTTAAAATGGCTCTCAAGGGCAGTTAGCTTAGTACCAACCTATGGATGTATCTATCTATCTATTTATCTGTATCTATATATATATATATTTATATATAGAAATGGTTCCAGTGACTGGTGAAAAAGGAAGTATGCCTAAGGAAGGAGGGTAGAGGAGGTAGAAGGGACACAGGAACAGAAATATAATGTTCTCAAGGCTGCAGACTATGATGGAGACACAATCAGGGATGTAGAAGATGATAGAGAAGTGGATATGAGACATACAAACAGATTTAATCAGAAGCAAATTAAGTTAAAAAAAAGTAAATTGGGTGGGATGCAAAATAGGTACATTTATTGATAAAAACTAGTTACGAGATCATCAGAATCTGATCACTGCACCTGTACTATAATATAAATGCCATTAAAAAAAAAACAACAATACAAAGTGAAGGGATTTGAACCCTAACTGTTTTACTGACACTCTGTTAATCACTTCATTTACAAACTAAACCATGGAAGCAGTCACATTAAAGGTCAGTCAAGCACATTGCAGATAATTATTAGATATTTACAGAGCAGAAGCATAAAACACAGGAAAAGCATGCAAGCTTAGAAAATTTTGAATTTTCAGCTCTTTTAGCTAACATTGTACCCAGTACTTCATTTACAAGATGAATAATGGAAGCAGTGATTTTGAACTTGTCAGTAAAGCACATAGCAGGTGGTTATTATAAATATTCAAAATGGAAACATGAAAGACAGGGAGAAAACATGCAACTTTGAAGGGATTTAAATCCTACAGATCACTTCTTTTTCAAGTTGAACTACTGAAGCAGTCAGGGTAAAGGTTCATAGATTAGTACTAGGCTAAGTGCCCTTGTGGGCCATTTTAAGCTTAGCCATATATCCCATGTGAGAATCAAACCCTGCATCTTGTGTCTGTAAGGTAAACACCTTAAGCATTATGCCAACCTCCCAAGCTCTACCCTATTTTATACTTTTGTTCAAAGATATTCACTTCACTTGAATGACCAATGCCAGATAAGGCCAATTTGCATAGTGCATGACATAAGCTTGACTTAATCATTGTTACTTTATACTATGGGTGATGCCATTCCTTATTGGTTTACAAGGGCATCAATAGTGCTGTTTGCAACTTAACTCTTTCAGTACAATCACAAAAAGATCAGTGATGAGAAGCTCTATATAGGCCTGTCTATTGTTTGACCAGATTAAAGGTTTGAAATGAGAGTATAGGACAGACATATACAAGTGAAGCATGCAAAAGGTAGAACAGAGAAAAAAACAAGCGAGGAATTAGCAGGCTGGAGGGAGGGAATGAGGGAAATACTTTTTTTTTTTTGTGGGATCATTGCCCATTTTATATTTATGAAGAGAAGGTTAACTTGTGGATGGAAGTAAAAGATGGTAACAGGGTTAGGTTAGATAAGCAGGGCAAAACAGACAGACATGACTGAGAGGGCATGTGGTAACATAGTGAGGGAGGTGTAACACAATGGTGAAGGTGATATCAAACAAACACAGGAAGACACAGCTGAAGAGAGGACTGAATGACAAATGATAGCTGGCAGTGGGAATGGTCACAAAAGGTAGGAGAACACCAGTTTGAGGGGTAGGATGGAATATTCACATCTGCAATCTCTGCCAGCTGAGACTCTTAAGGAAGTCACTGAACACCTAGGGTGTGGTTCAGATGGTGCTGCCAGTGCTGTACAGGGACATTACTTAATGAGTTACCACAAAAGGTTTTCTATTTTGACAGTTCCAGCAACCAACCACCTGTTGATGATATCCCCCACAATCTCTGCCAGCTGCCCCAATACCAGTAAAGGTATCACTAGCACTTGCACTGGTACAAGCGGGTAAAAATGTAATAACATCAGGCACAGAGATGGCTGAAGAAGGTGGTACAGGTAGGGTATGAGGAGGTATGATAGGAGGTTTGGAGGTAACTGGGCCAGGCTGGGACCCACACAAACTGGGTGCTTCTGGAGGTAAGGCTGCTGCTGCCATCTGTTGGGGAAAGATAGGCCTTGATGATGGGATGGGGAGCAGCTTGTGATGCTGATGTATGTTAGAAGAAATGCAGAGAACAAAATACCAAATGAAATAAACGTACATTGAAAAAAACAGAAGTTTTTGTTGAGACTGATAACATTAAACATAAAATCTCATGAATCCATATATTTACATACATATGTAAATGTAGGGACCTGAACCAACAGCCATCATCATGTGTATTCTGACTGCACTCTGCTAAAAATTTCCATCTCACAAAGTCAAACCACTACTGATCACTACAGCCTATCTACAAAGTGGAGGCTGTCAAATAGAGAATTAATGTGATTACCACAGGAATCAGTCTCAGGGCCTCTGTTATTAGGGATATACTTCTCTGAGGTGCAGGCTAAAACCAATAGGCTATGAATGACCAAGTCTGCAAGCTGGGTACTGTCATCAATTCCACTAGTGATGTGGACATCCTGCAAGAGGGTATCCTCCGAACAAATGACTGGTGCCAGAAACATGGTCTCAAGCTGAATACCAAAAAATGTATCATCATCCCCTTTCAGGAGAGTGCCATCCCCACAAATTGTCACATTAATAAAAATTATCCTAAGCATTCAATAAGTCATGAGGAATTTGGGCACCCAGGTTGATAGTAACCTGAATTTCTACACCATGTTGCTTCCGTGATATTAATCAACTATGCTGAATGCAAAAATAAAGAACAATGGAATTTGGTTATTAAAAACACTTTTTTTAATTTATACATTTGTCAATGATGCTGTCCCAGTTGACAGACGTGTCTCATTTAGGGGTAACCTGGGAGCCCTGTTAGGTTAAATGACATGCTTAAAGTCACCCAGTATGGAAATGGAAGTAAAAGGACTCAAACATGTACCATGGGCTAGAGACAGCATCTCATTAACAGCTCAGAGCCATAATACTCTGTTAGACCCTTTTATGACATAAATGACATGTATTTAAGATGCTTAAAAATTTGGGTTTTAGATGTGTATATGGAATTTATAGAAAAAAAGTTGCATACAGGCTTAAAAGCCTCCGTTAAAATAGAAGCAGTTTTACCAAGATCATTTGAGTCATAACAAGGAAATGAGCAAGTGTGGCTCCTTCCTTAGTGCTCTTTGCTTTAGCTATAAAACCAATAGCAAGCTCGTAAAAAATAAAAACACTAAATGCTTTAATATAGAAGGAACCACTGAATTAAAAATTCCATTTCTGGCAGATAACATACTGAATCTGAGATTAATATTTCAAAAATAAACAAATACTTTCTTAAATGAACTTTTGGAATATTCTACTCTTAAATGCAATGAAAAGACACTTATATCCTCCCAAAAAGCATATTTCTCACTAGTTCCTTGTGCCAGGAGCATCAGCTAATGCTAAATGCAAAGTAATACAGTATTGTACTCTTGCTGAAATAAGCCTACAGCTTCAGTTATCACATAACAACACTCCTCCCTAAATTAAGATACCATAATTAGATGTCTAAGCAATGAGCTGTCATTTCACAGCTATGATTCGTCTGTACTCAGGAGAGATTCCTACTTAACCCTAGTTACTACAAAATGCATTTCCTGCAGTTAAAAAGAATTCTTTGTTCCTCATTGCTCTGTCCTAATCAAATCCAGGTCACTTTTGCATGTGAGTATCGAGACAGATCATTCAACTAGAAAATCCCAGGTATAAGGTCCTTTATGCCAGAAAGAATGAGTTAAATTCCTATCCTATCTGAATCTTACAGACATTTGTGTAGTGACCTCTTTCTAGCCTACAAGCCAGCAAATAACTTGGTCCTACTTTACCGTTTTCATATTCATGGAACTGGAAGTATCACAGATACCTGCTCTAGGAAAGTGCAATCACATTGCATCACAAGCAGTACTTGATAAATGGACCTTTATCTCTCCCAAAGAATCTGCTGCCTCTGAACTAGTGCTCCTCTACAGATCAGGCAAAAAAGCTTTTTAACTCACTTTAACCACAGCATTGACAAGTGGATGGGGATGCATAACTTCACGCATGGTCACACACCCAGCTCTTATAGACAATTAGAGCAAATGATGAGAATCACAGGGAATAGACTGCCAGTAGTCATGTGGGTCAGTTGCCTAGTACCTACCTAGGAACATATGTACCCACTGCAGTGAATACACTATGTTCCTGCTGCTGTAGTTCAGTAACATGTATACCCACTACACTATGCTGCTGCTATAGTTCAGGAACATGTGTACCCACTACAGTGAACAGGCTATGCTGCTCCTGCAGTCAGGGCCGGGCTTAGCCGAAATGGTGCCCTAGGCGAAGTAGTGCACCGGTGCCCCTTAAGCCCCACCTACACCACACTCATGAAACACCCCTATTTGAGCCACACCCACTGGGTCATTCCCCAAGAAAGCCACTCCAGTCATTTCCTTAAATTATTTAAATGCATAGGAAGAAAAAGATACCTTGTAATGTAGTTAAACTGCAACTACCTTTGCACATGTATTTTCAACTTGAAATACCAGAGCCAGATCATGGTCAAATAGGGTTCTAGGAAGGGTTATAGACCACCACCACAGAGCAGCCCCTCCTGCAGCAACCCCCAGCAGCAGCCCCCTCCTCAACCATTCCAGTGTTCCATTATTTGATTATCTCACCAGTTACCACATGTATGTTCTATTATTTGCTTCTACAATGATTACAGATATTTAAATAAAATAGCACAAACACAGATAGCCATTTTCTAAACAAACAATACAGTCTCACAATGAAAACAGACTTAGCATGAGCAGTAAACTTATCTGCCTTTGAAACTCATTCATTGAAATGGCAAAACTCACATTCTTTGAAACAGCATGAAAACCCACATTCATAGAAATGCATCTGGTTGGTGGAGAATTAAGTTTACCTCTGGGCTGTTTTCAAAACAGACTCCTTGCACATATTTTTCAGGGCCATGCATACCATGTATTAATTCTTTAATTCACTTTCCTGATTGTATCGAATTATATTCCTTGTATTATATTCCTTGTATAATACAGCACCATTTGTTAGAATATGTTTTAAATTTGTAGTTTTAAACATTCTTTTAATAAGGAATGAAACAAAATTTATGAACCAAACACTACCCATTTCAGAAAATTCCAACCATAAAGGGCCACTCAAGACTTCTGTCATTACAATCCACCAATATTACTGCACACGCACAATCTCTGCAGAAGTAAAAACATCTGAATTCCACATTAAAGAAATCTGTAACTAATAAAGAGGTTGCTACTGGCGAACAACTTTACATATTGGGTTGGGAGGGTGGCCTAATGGTTAAGGTGTTTGCCTTACAAACACAAGGTGCAGGGTTTGAGTCTCACAAGGGATAATTGGCTTTAAATGGGGCTAAGGGCAGTTAGCTTAGTACTAACCTATGAACATATCAATGTTATCTACAAATTCAGTGCCTGCTGCCCTTGAAAAATTAATTGCCTATATTACATTAAAACAAACTGGTAAGTTGGTAATATAGCAGTAGGAAATGGCTAACAAGTTCACAGTCACTAGGCATCTCATACAAAAGGCCATACTCAGGCGTGTAGAACCCCTATCCCCTTATAATGCACCAAATAATCAACAATCATATGGGCACTCCATATCAGCACTCCATCTACATGGTGTGGGAGTGGAATCCACAGCCTTCTGCACCAAAGGCAATTATGCTGCTAACATGCTTTCAGATTCTACAACACAGTGTGCCATTTGATAAACAAAAAACAGCTAGCTGCACACTGAAAACATTTACACTTGTTACAGTGTGTTAAATTAGTAGTTTTGAACATTTTTCCAGTAAGTAATGAAACAAAATGTATGACCCAATAATGACAAACCTGCCCATTGCAGAACATTGTAACCATAAAAGGCTCCTCAAACAGTATCAGTCAGTAAGCACAATCTCTGCAGAAGTAAACATCAGCTGAATAATTCTACATTAAAGAGATTTGTAAGTAATGAAAATGTGATTGCTGGCAAAGAACTTTACACTCCACTGTTCCATCTACAAATTCAGTGCTTGCTGCCCTTGAAGAATTAATTGTCTACGTTGCATTAAAGAAAAAAATGGTACACTATTAATATTGCAATAGAGAATGACTGAGAAACAGACAAGTTCATGGTAACTAGGCATCTTAAACAAAGGACGGCACACTAAGGAATGCAGAACCCCTATCCCCTCTTAAAATGCAACAAATAAATTGGCAACTAGGATATTACATACTATGCCTCCATAACTTTCAAACTCTTAGCACAAGAAATCTGAACGAAGTCTAAAATAACTGGGGGGGGGTCAAAGGCCCCCAAACAGGGACAGATTATAAATATTGCTCTTATAGACTTAGAAAGTTGCTAGAATAATAGCATTTGTCTTAGCATGCATTTTCTGTAGGAAACAAAGGCTGAAAAACAAATGCATTATTGACTGACATTTTACCTCAGTGATTTATCAGATCAAATATTTTAGATGGACAAGACAAAAAATGTTAGGCAAAATCTGGGAACTATACAACATTATGGAAAATGAAGATCTATGTCTCAGCACTCTGTCAATGGATACATGAGCTTTGGGGGGAAGAAAATTGACCAGGGTTGTTAGCTGTCAGAAACAAGTGATAGCTGTGGGGAGGGGTAAAGTGTGTGTGTGTGTGTGTGGGGGCAAATAATAGGTTGAGAGGATCTTCACTAATACAATGCCCCACTCACTGTAAGATTCATCAAAAAAGGAAATCTTAAAGCACAGCCATTTTTTCACCTGCAGCAATCCTTGAAGAAAGACTGTAATGTTTACTCTTAAGATAAATTAACAAAATGCTGCCATACACTTCTGCTACCTGCATGGAGTTTATACTCTTCTCCTCCCACCTAACATATAAATCATGTTGAAATGTCTCCATACCTCTCAACCAGCTTCCAATATCAGATCCACAGATGAAGGTCTTGGTAAGCAAAAGAGTGACCTCCACATTTCCAAATGCCCCTGTAATAGTGCCAGCAGCTTCGGGGGGGCTGAAATGCACAGTGAGAGTAATATAGCACTTTAAATCCCTCTGATAAAGAGGGCCCTAATCATTTATGGACAGCTATAGCTGCATCAAGGTTTTAAAGATGATATAATAGCAAACAGGAAGCTAGAGCAGATTTCACAGCACACATGTAATATGATGGTACCTGGGTGCAACAGTAAATAGCCTGGTAACAGAGTTTTTCTGCTAGCTTTAAGAGATCAGTTTCAGAATCAGGAAGTCCCAGGTAAAGGGCATTAGTGTAGAAAAGGTAGGATGAAACAGAAACATGAACAGGTTTTGTAAGATCCTCTCAAGGAATAAGGTATTCAATCCTGCAGATATTCCACAAGCAGAAACTTAATTATTTATCCACTGTTTGCATTTGGTCCTTAAATATTAGCCAGTTGCAGAGGATCATGTTTAGACCATGCATCTTACTTAGCCCGTTTAGTAGTGGCCACTATAATGGATAAAAGTGTGTGTGTGTGTGTGTGTGTGTGTGTGTGTGTGTGTGTGTGTGTGTGTGTGTGTGTGTGTGTGTGTGTGTGTGTGTGTGTGTGTGTGTGTGTGTGTGTGTGTGTGTGTGTGTGTGTGTGTGTGTGTGTGTGTGTGTGTGTGTGTGTGTGTGTGTGTGTGTGTGTGTGTATGTGTGTGCATGTGTGTGTGTCTGTTTGTGTGTGTCTGTGTGAAAAGATGCTTCTGAGATTGAGATGTTTGTACTTTTGATTGCTAAGTGTTCAAGCAGTGACCCACAGCAATACATACCTGTGTAATCTTACTTTTATTGCATATTTCATTTTGTTAACATTATGGAGTGTTACAGTAGGGAATAATTCTAGTAATATGAGTTTCCCATTAGAGCCTATACCTGTTTATGTACCAGAACAAACACTATGCATGCTACTATGTATGAAGACATGTAGGTAGCAGCTGTTATTCAGAAATGAGAGACCAACACCTAAAAGCCCTGAGACATTAACAAATAAGGATGATTCTAACAGAAATATTGAGAATCCTGATTCTACCTGCAATGCCATTAAACCATTTTGTTGGGTTCTTCAATCCTCTCTGTACCTCCTTATGGGAGCTTACCCCCTCTCCGATCACTAGACCTCAGGCCTAGAGGAATGATTTGCAGCATCTATCTAGGCATATTCCATGGATATGTAATACATTCAAGGAAAACAACTACAGTCTTCAGAATTTAGCAGGAACACAACTACTGTAGCATGGGCAGGTTTCAAGTTGCCCTTTGCCTGACTGGAATGGTTCTGTGATATCAACCTAGGACAAGTTGATATGACTGATCGTATAAGAAACATACCTATTAGAGAACATTATCAGAGACATAAGATGACAGCTCATTAAGAAACTTCAGGGCCTAGATAGGAGCAGGAATGTTTAGTTTGAAATGAGTCTTCAGTGAAATAGGCAACAGAAAAAGCAATTATTTTATAAGCTAAACCTTAACCAAATCTAAAAAAAAAGAAACAGCAGAAGACATAATTCATTCACATATTTCTTTTACTTAAGCTTTGTAGGGAAATTTAGTTTGACAAGATTCTTCAGTAAAATAGTCAGCAGAAAAATAAGCAATTCTTTTTTAAGCTAAACCCTATCCAAATCTTAAGAAAAACAATAGTAGCAGATGTAATTCAATCAACATTTTTATCCTGATTTATTTTAGTAAAGCTTTCTTTCATCTATATCACCCTAACTGCTTACATCATAATCAATAGACAGAGCGATATAAAGCTGTTCTGCATCTCAGTAAGAAAACTATATGGTGATTATGTACTTGAATTAATCTTCTGCAGTGTTACCTTTCTTTACTCATCTAAAACCTAGGAGTTGAAGTCATTAGAATTCACTGCAAACAGACCCTGTTCAAGATATATAAGTA
Source organism: Protopterus annectens (assembly GCF_019279795.1). Classification (NCBI taxonomy): domain Eukaryota; kingdom Metazoa; phylum Chordata; order Ceratodontiformes; family Protopteridae; genus Protopterus; species Protopterus annectens. The sequence continues at coordinate 1,027,766,198 of NC_056726.1, read as the reverse complement.
ACTTTTTTGAGGCAAAAATTGCATATCCATTCTTCCCAGAAGAACTTCTGAGGTAGTGGGGTTCCCTGAGTCTATAGTCCCTGCTACATTTGGAAAGTTTATACAACCTGATCACAAGGGACTACCCTTTCAGACAAATCTTATTAATACCTGCTATTTCCAAACAAACAAACTCAGAAATGCACGCACACTCAGACTTTCTCTAGCACACAGAAGCCCAGTGTAAACTACACAGACACACGCATACACTTACCTTCTTTTTAATCTGAATAGCCACACGCGTACACATAGCATTAACCCTTCTGCTTGTTTAATTTCTGCATGCAACTGTAGAACATGTTTACATCCACGTTGGTGTGTGTGGAAGTAATGCATGCATGTTCTCCTTAAAGGAGAAGACTCCACTACCGTGGAGTGAAGTTTTTTTTTTTTTTTGTTAATTCTTAAAGTCCTGGCCAACCTGCAGGTATAAAAGTGGGAGGGACGCTCACTCTCCCCTCCTCTCCCTATGATTCAGCACCCTATGGTTTATTTATTTTAATTAATTTACTTCCTTATTATGCGTTTGCATAATAAGAACAGTAAATTAATTAAAATAAATAAACACAAATTGCACCCTTTACGAGGCCATCCTGTACAGGGCCCTAGGCGGTCGCCTAGTTTGCCTATGCTTAAGGCCGGCCTTGGCTGCAGTTCAGGAACATGTGTACCCACTACAGTGAATAGGCTATGCTGCTGCAATTCTGGAACATTTATTTGTAAACCAGGTTTAAAGCACACTTTGACGTCCCTCGTCTGGCCTAGTGATCAAGAGGCATCAATCCTCACCACTGACATCAGTGGGGTAAGTTCACTGTGAGACAAATAGACATGCACAGCATTTTCAGATACAATCGTCTGCACCAAGTACAATTTCCCTTAAGAACACACAGGAAATGCACACTCCAGTCCTGGGGCTGGGCTTTCTCTCCAGGCCCCAAATAAGACTCCCCACTGACCACTACAGACCTGAGTCCTTAGCCAGGTCTTCCAAGCCAAGTCCTCTGGCACCCTCTCTGTGAAATCAGTTCTCTCAGTTTCCCTGTTGAAAGTAGCTGTCAAGCTGTCACACACACTCTCTTTTAGATTTAATTTTTCCACACACATACCTGCCTGGGAAAGGCTGACACAGCTTACCCGCTCTGCCATCTCAACCCAGACTATAATGTACATTTACTGCCACCAGATCACCCAATATCTGCTACTTTAAGGCTCTTACCATGGCACCCGATTACACTTATTAAAGTTAATACTTGTATAAATAGTAGTGTTTAACCAAGCAACAAGACTTTCAAGAATGTGAAGCCAGAGAGCCAGTAAATTAATGCAAGTACTCTCAAAAGTTAAATATTTTCTAAAAGACCAGCCACAATGAAAGGTATAGATATGTTTAATAATAAATAATATAAAAGAGAACATGAACATACTGAATACCTGTTTACAATAAACACCAGAGTTTCAATCACAGGAAATATAAAAAACAGCCCAGATGGAAAAACTCAGATAGATACAGAAAAAACAACCTTTAGCTAATTTCACTATATTTTTTAACTGGCTAAAAATTACTGTTCCCTAGTTACTTACCAAAGCAAGGCAGATGAAAATGGAGGAGTGTCTTGTCAGGTCCAAAACAGAGTGCATTCCTCAGATCTTTCACTAGTATTCACTAGTATTCAAATATAATTTCAGTTCTGGCTATAGAATGACATTGCATCTGGTCACCTGACTCTGTAGTTCCCACACTACCCTCTCACTAGAAATTGAGCCAGGATCTATCAATTATGTCTCACAATGCACGCATAGAACTTTAACTAAAGTTTATTACAGCATCTGAAAACTATAAAACAATTCCAACACTTCCACCCTTCCTACAGAAGCTAACAAGTCATTCTCTGGCACACCATGGTAGCAATTCACCACTAAGAACAATAGAGCAGGATCCCATCCCAGGCATTTCACAAACATTACATCTCAGGCTCCATTCAGACCTGTGAGATAAAATCTTTATGGCTTAAACCAAGTCATTTAATTTCAGGCTGTTCTTAAGGTTATCTGGGCTGAACTTAACCCCTTCCCTTCTAGCATTCTATGTAAACATACGATGCAGTTTGACATGCATGTAAATTTCATTTCTGTCCTGCATGATCCATTATTGATACATTTTTAACACAAGCAGTTTTACAAATACATTTGTAACATAATCATCTGTACAAATCATTTTGATATTCAAATGACATATAATTCTTTACACAATTCTAGCTAGCTATGCTGGCATATGTTGCATATGCTCTGCCCTACTCCCCTTGGCACATCTGACACTACCTCACATCATCACACACATCCTATAAATTTTCATAGCATATCTGATACCATCTGGAAGAGAATTACAGACTTCAGCAATGATATTTTAACTTGTAGTGGAATTTATTTCTCCCTTTCTTATTTAAACAAAGTGTATTTCAAGGATTGGAGGTCACAGATGTGAGCATACCACTGCAAGCAGTTGCTTAAGGAGGATCCACCATTAATTTAGTGGAGTCTGACTCAAATGCTTAGGTGAATAAACTTTATCTACTTGCAAGATCACTTTAGCCGTCTGCCTTTTAGGGCAGAACTGTGGTGGCTTCTTCATCCAATACTCAATTGTATTTATTACTGCTTGCTGTAACTCATTCTAAGCCTTTTAGTTTAAACACTTGGGCTTCAGACCAGTTGTTTTACATTAAGAGGGTTTGTGGTCTGCACTGTAGTGGCAGAACAGGTAGCTTACATCCTTCTAAGTTGGGAACTGCTGATTGAGGGCTCAGTGTCTGTTATTCTAAATGTGTATTAATTCTGGTTTAAGCACTTGGGCTTTCAGGCTAGTTATTTTACATTAAGAGGGTTCATGGTCTGCACTCTTGTAGGAGGAGAGGCTGGACTCTGCCCTTCTGAGCTGGGAATTTCTGGTTAAAGGCTTATAGTGCATGCATATCTGAACTGCTTCTTACTGAAATTGGTACACCTTGTTTGCTGTAGCATAGACTAGATCCAGGCCTGAATCTAGCTTTGTTTGTATAACCTGAGCACTAATCCAGGCATTCTTTAAAGTATTCAATTGTATTTATTACTGCTTGGTAGTAACTTGATTAAAGTGTAGGTATCATACTAAGTCTTTTGGATTAAGCACTTGGGCTTCAGACCAGTTGTTTTTCATTAGGAAGGTTTGTGTCATGCACTGTGGTGGCAGGACAGGTAGCTTTCATCCTTCTAAGATGGGAAATGCTGATTGAGAGCTCAGTGTCTGTCACTCTTAAAGTGTATTAGTTCTGGTTTATGCACTTGGGCTTCAGGCCAGTTATTTTACATTAAGAAGGTTCGTGGTCTGCACTCTTGTGGGAGGAGAGGCTGGACTCTGCCCTTCTGAGCTGGGAATTTTTGGTTAAAAGTTTATAGTGCTTGCATATTTGAACTGTTTCTTAATGAAATTGGTACACCTTGTTTGCTGTAGCATAGACTAGATCCAGGCCTGCTGAATCTAGCTTTGTTTGTATGCTTGTTGTTTGTTTGCTTGCTATTTCCCTGGAATGCTAATTCCACCTAAAACATGGCTTCTCAGTGCTTCTGTGGATCCCTAGTGATATCTGCATTGCTTACTGTACTTATTTCCTTTTTTCACTTGAAAGAAAGTTACTGTTTGTCGTTTTTGCATTTAAGTTACCTGTAACACATTGCACTTAAGTTATCTGGCACTTGCTCACTAAAGCAATTATATAAGTCAGCACTAAAAATTAAAAGCACTATACCCTCACTCCCCATTGGCCCTTGTTTTCAATTATAAAGGAATTCCCAATATTATTCTAGCATGTCCAAAGGTCAGTTGTCAATCTCCTCTCCAGTCCAGCTGGTGAATGTGGGAATCTTGAGGCAATGTTACAACTGCCTCATGTACACAGACAACCCTCTCCTCCTCCCAACATATTCCAACACATTTGAGAGATGCAACCATATAGACAAACTGGAGGCTAAGCTCTCTCAACTCAGTACTGGCATAACCAGTCAGGAGGAGAAGGAAACCACACTCACTACAATTCCAGTCTCACATAGACCTACCACGACAGCAAACCAAACACATAATCACACAAAAACATACTCGGAGGCTCTAAATAAAGATCTGCCTAAGCAGCAGAGACCTCCAAAGCAGACACCCAAGCAACCACTACCCCAAAACAAAACATGTGCAACACATATCTCACAAAGCCAGCGTGCTGAACAGTCACAGACCTTAAGGCTAAACAACACACCTGATACACTTGTAATAGGTGACTCTATCGTCAGGCACACTGACGTCCCGCTCACGAGGCTGAACAAGGAGAAGATCACGGTGAGCAGGCTGTCGGGCACTAGGATCCGCCACATAACACAAGCACTCAGGTCACTCCAAGGCAAGTACAAATATGACTCAGTCATTGTCCATGCTGGTGTGAATGACCTGAGACGTACCTCCCTGGACTACATGAAAAGAGACATAGAGGAGATCTCTGAGCATGTAGCCTAGGCCGGTATGACCCTGACCTTGAATAGCATCTTACCCTCACCAAGAATGATTCCACAATATGAAGACAAGATGATCAGTTTCAACAATTGGCTTAAGTACTGGTGTCATTCAAAGGGGATCCAATGCCTGTCAGCCTGGGATGATATGCTCGGCAAGCCACGATGCTTCACTAGGGACGGCTTGCACCTGTCACGCCTGGGCTTTCAGATATTGGCAAAGGCTCTTGCCACCCCCATAGTGCCCTTTTTAGGCAAGGCTCAAAAGACAAACCCACCTCCATAGGTATCACAAGGGATAAGAAACTAAGAGTAATGCTACTCAACGCCAGAAGTCTAAACCTCAAGATGCATGCAATCGAAACTCTCCTTAGCATGGAGAACATTGATATCTGTGCAGTAACAGAAACCTGGTTCAGGGCTCCCGAGAGCACCCCAGCACTACCAGGTTATACCTCATACCATGCTTTTCGGCCCCAAAACTTGGACCGAACTACAAAAGGAGGGGGAGTATCGATATTCATCAAAGATACCCACACCTCCAGGTTGGTGGCAAAGTACGAAGCATCAGAGACTATCCATGTGCAACTAACAGTGGGTAAAACTGCCTTCCAGTTTATAGCATGCTACAGACCACCCTCCCAAACCCAGGAACCCCACTTGGCCTTCCTGAGAACACTGGAAAATTTGAAGGTCTCTCCAAACACCATTATACTGGGCGACTTCAACTACCCAAACATAGACTGGGAGCATTACTCTAGCTCCAACACCCTAGCCTAAAGGTTCCTAGAATTCATAAACTCAAATGCTATGGAACAACTTGTTACCACTCCCACAAGAGGGGAAAACATACTGGACCTGATCATCACCAACATGGGGACTCTATGCTCCAGACCAGAAGTGTATCCCTCACTGGTAAGATCAGACCATAAACTGATCTCACTGGATATTCACATCCCGACCCCACCCCCTGCCCAGAAACCACAGTGAAAAACTTCTCTAAAGCAAATTTCACACTCCTCAAAACCAAGGTGGAATCCTTCAAAGCCCCCGGGCCTGTGGAAAATACGGCCCAGACTGCACAATCCTTTATAAATGCATTCTATGAACACCTTCAGGAATGCATGGATCATGCAATCCCAAATAAAACCAAGACCCAATCCTCCAAAGGCAGACATCCTGTCTGGTGGACCCCAGCCATAAACAAACAATACAATAGAAGGAGGAAGCTACTACATGATAGAGCAAAATCCCAAAAAGGGAAGGCATCTCTGATTAGTATTAGCAAAAAACTAAGGACACTCATAAAATCATCTAAGGCCAGCTTCAAGAGAAAAATTGCTCAGGACACTAAGGATAATCACAAGGCTTTCTTTAGTTATGTTAGGAACCTGGGTGGGAATTCCCAGATATGCTCAGAATTAGTCCAAAATGACAAAAAATACACCGAACCCACAGACATTGCCAACGTCCTAGCTGACAGGTTCAGCGCAAACTCCCCCCCCCCACCAAAAGGGCAAATATCTATCCCAGCAGAGTGCTGCCCCCGACATCTCAGATGCTCAGGTAAGAGCCGCCCACTCCAAAGGAATAAAACACAGCATCAATGGGACCAGAAGGTGTCCCGGGCTGCGTCCTACATGAACTCCAAGAAGAGCTAAACCCAAACATAAAACTACTGTTCAATCTCAGCCTTACTACAGGATATGTACCCAAAGAGTGGCGTACAGCAACAGTGGTCCCTCTCCACAAAGGTGGTGCCTCAATGGACCCTGGAAAATATCGCCCCATAAGCCTGACTAGCTTGTTCTGCAAAGCTATGGAAAGGATCATCATGGACCTCATAATTAAAGATATTGGGGACCTACAGACACTGGATCCTACCCTGTTCGGCTTTGTTAAGGGCAGATCCTGCCTCTTAAACCTGGTCGACTTCTTTGAAACAGTCACCAAGGCTATTGTCGAAGGGAAGGTGGTCCACACAGCCTACCTGGACCTCGCAAAAGCCTTCGATACAATACCCCACTCAGACATTATAGATAAGCTCACCAGCTTAAATATAAACCCCCTATGTCACTAGATGGGTTGCAAACTGGCTCAAGGACAGAACCCACATGGTTAGAATTGCTGGAGCCATGTCAGACTCCAAACCAGTTACAAGTGGCATCCCAAAAGGCTCAGCCCTGGGACCTCTCTTGTTCGGTATATATTTCTCGGAGGTACAGGCCAACACAGAAGGACTATGGCTGACCAAGTTCGCAGATGACTGCAAACTGGGCACCATAATCGACTCTCCAGCCGACACAAGCATCCTCCAAAAGGGCCTCATAGAAACAGACAACTGGTGCCAGAGCCATGGCCTCAAGCTAAATGCCAAAAAGTGTATAGTCATCCCCTTTGGCAAAAACAAAGTGCCCACAAATTACCACATAGGTGATAATCCATTAAGTACAGAAGAAGTAATTAGGGACCTGGGGACCCAAGTTGATAGCAGTCTCTCATTTGACAACCATGTGGCCAAAGTGGTTAGAAAAACATTTTATAATAGCCCACCTAATCATGAAGGGATTCACATCTAGATTAGGGGAGGTCATCGTGCCTCTTTACTCATCCCTCATCAGGCCCATAATCGAGTACAATGCCCCTTTTGGGATGTACCTTACCAAACGCCTGCAGCAACTGGAAAGACCCCAAAAGAACCTCACCAAGAGGATCAAAGGGCTCAAACAGATGCCATATGCTGCCTGGTTAAAGAAACTCCAGCTCTACTCAGTGGCATACTGCCAACTCAGAGGCGACCTGTGCCTGACGTATAAAGCCATGTCCAACCCGGAATTAAGGGACATGCTGCACCTCAAAAAATCCAAATCCCATCGAGCTACACGCTTGAGAGACTTGAACCTCAGCACTGAAATAAATAGGACATGCTGGAGGGACAGATTCATAACCCAGAGGCTCCCTTCACTCTGGAATAAAATCCCAGTGCAGGTTAGTCAGAGTCCCTCATTGACTCTCTTCAAGAGGAATCTTGATGAGTGGATGGGAGATCGTAGGTTTTCCCCGAGTATCACTTCTGTGTCACTGTTAGACAGAGGCACAGTATACTATCCTCGAAAAAGGGCATAGCAAAATTAATTTAAAATGGGTGGCGAAAGCCAAACATACTCTGGCTTGGCTTATAAATGCCCTAGGGCAGACAGCCTAGTATGAACCTCTGAACCTATGCTGAAAGAGAATCTCACCGATTGATGAGTAATGGATTTGAGTTTCTTCAGTATCATAGAGAATACACTGGTATGTAGAATGGTTTCATGCAGGTCTAAGGGGAGATATTTAGAAGTGACAAGTTTGCACTGAGACTCTGGAGTCAGGTACATCTTGATACATTACAGCGCCCTGGAGACTTGTTGGATTTTCTGATAGCCAAGCCAGCAAATGGAACAAGGGGGCATGATGTAGAGATACACCACTTTAATAGCTCGAAAAACACACATTCAGTAATATTACACAAGTTAAGTGCTTTCTTCCCCAACTGCAAGGGACTTCATCAGAGCAAATGAATGTAACATCCCAGCCATTTTTATATGTACATACCCCACCCTAATTACTCATGTTTAGTTATTCAATTTTAATAAAATTGGTAAGAAGCTTTAAAAACATAAAATACTAAAACATAATATAACCACAACCTGTGCATACTCAAGGTGCAAGTTAAAATCCAACATTTCTATCCTAAAATATTTTTTAACTTTAAAATACTAGCTATGCTAGTCATTTCATTTATTCCTGGATACTCCACAGCATTTAAACGCAGCTGCCATTTCAGCTCATTAATGTCCAAATGTATATCTAGACATTTTCTCTGTATGTCTTTCTTGAGCTGTTGTATTTCCAGGAACTTGAAAGTGTGCTCTTTATTGTCTTGCATATGCCTACTCAGAGCACTGGTTAACCTTCTGTGTTTTATGTCGCTCATGTGCAGTCCAATTCCACTCTTTTCTACAGGTTTTACCAATATAGAGTATGGGACATTGTTGGCATTTCACCAGGTACACAGCATTGACACTACTACAATTAAAATGTCCATTGATAAAAATATTCTTGTTGTTCAACCTGAAAAATCCACCAGTCTCCATAATGTAGAAATTGTATAAATACAATTATTGCACTTAAAATTCCTAACTTTCTATGACAACATTCTGGTGCCAGATTTGTTTCCAAAGTATCCTTAAATGCCCTGTCCTTCCTATATACCAATCTTGGATTTTTACCAACTTTAAGTGCAATGTTCGATTCAAATTGTAAAATATCCCAGTTGTTCTTGATGATATTAAATATAATATCTGCAAAAAAAAAAAAAAAAAAAAAAAAAATTACAGATGAAAAATGCGTATCGTGACAGAAACATAGAGCTGGGGCAGGTGCCCCAGGGTTTAAGACTGTGGAGATACCCTAATGGTGCAAATGAAGACAATGAAATGCTTAAGGAACTGCATGCATTGTTTGATCATTCAGAGATACAGCTGATGGGAATTATGATAAAGTACAATCAACGAAAATTGGACATTCTTGTTAAAAAACTAGATGACCAAAACAGTAGTATATTGAGTGATCTGGCTTTTTCCCAGAATCAAACTTCACATAATAATGTTTTCCACACAGGCACCTATATGGTAATTCACGGATACATGTTTTTTCCCAAAGGGGATAACTATACATTTCTTGGCATTGAGCTTGAGCCCATGGCTCTGGCACCAAGCATCTGTTTCTGTAAGGCCCTTTTACAGAGTATCCACATCATTTGGGGATTCAGTAATGGCTCCCAGTTTGCAGTCATCTGCGAACTTTGTTTTCCAGAGTCCCTTAGTGTTGGCCTGTACTTCAGAGAAGTAGATACCAAACAAGAGCGGTCCCAGGATGGAACCCTGAGGTACTCCACTTGTCACTTGTCTGGAGCTGGATTTGGAGTCGGCTACTTTTACAGTATGGGTTCTATCAGTAAGCCAGTTAGCAACCCATTGGGTGACATAGGGATTAATGCTCAGCTTAGTAAGTTTATCTATGATTCCAGAGTGGGGGATGGTGTCCAAGGCCTTGGCAAGGTCTAGATAGGCTGTGTGGACCTCCTTACCCTTGTTCATGGCTCTGGAGACTGATTTGAAGAAGTCAGTCAGATTCAGGAGACAAGATCTGCCCTTCACGTACCCAAACTAGGTGGGGTCCAGTGTTTGAAGGTTGCCAATGTCTTTGTTTATAAGTTCCATGATAATACGCTCCATGGCCTTGCAGATAAGGCTTGTCAGACTGATGGGACAGTAGTTTCTGGGATCCAAGGTGGATTCCCCTTGTGGATTGGGATAACTGTAGCTCTGAGCCACTCAGTGGGCACAAAACCTGAGGTGAGGCTATGATTAAACATGATACTTAGGTGAGGTGCCAGTTCATATTGTAGTTCATGTAGTACACAGCCTGGGATGTCATCTGGTCCCATGGATGCTGTATTCTTAGCTTTAGAGAGTGCGTTTTTTACCTGTGTGGCCGTTATTACCAGAATTTGGCAATCTTCCGGTATTGAGATGGGCCATTTAGGGGGTGAGAGGAGGGTGAAGTTTGCACTGAATTGATCTGCCAGGATATTGGCAATATCCTTGGGATCAGTATATTTAATGCCATTCTGTTTTAGCTCAGAGCAGATATGAGCATTGCCATTTAGATTCTTGACATAGTTATAGAATGCCTTGTGGTTGTCTTTGGAATCTTTGGCAATTTTATTTTCATAACTAGCTTTGGAGGATTTTATGAGGGATCTCAGTTTCTTACTAAGGCTGATAAGGAAGTTTTTTGCATCCTGGGATTTTCCTCTTTTCTGCAACAGCTTCTTCCTTTTGTTGTAAAGTTTGTTTATGGCAGGGGACCACCAGATTGTCTTCCTTTTTTTGGATGAGAGCATCTTGGTTCTATTTGGGATGGCACGATTCATGCATGAGTGGATGTGCTCATACAGTGCCTTAGTGTAGGACTCAGCAGTTGAACTTTCAGTTCCCGTCTGCATGGGTGTCATAAAGTTTGTCACTTCTGACTTGAGTAACATGAAGTTGGCTTTGGAGAAGTTTTTATGGAGGTTTCCTTACTGGGGGGTGGGGGTGGGATGTGGATGTTAAGGATGATTAGCTTATGGTCAGACCTGACTAACGAGGGGGTGACCATAGGTGTGGAGCATCGATTTCCCATGTTGGTAATGACCAGATCTAGGATATTGGAGCCCCTGGTGGGACTATGGATTAGTTGATCCAGGGCGTTGGAATTTATGAATTCCAAGAACCATTGGGCAAAGGTGTTGGCAAATGAGTAGTTTTCCCAGTTAATGGCAGGGCAGTTAAAATCACCCAGTATTAGGGTGTTTAGTTCTATCTTAATATTTTCCAGTATGTTTAGAAAGGTGTAGTGAGAATCTTGGGGTATGGTGGGAGATCTGTAGCAAGCTACAATTTGGATTGCAGTCTTACCTAGTGTTAGTTGCACCTGGAGAATTTCAGATGCATTGTGTTGGGCAACTAGCCTGGTGGTGTGAATATCCTTGGTGAATATTGACACTCCTCCACCTTTAGTGTTTCGGGCCTGCTTTGGTGGCTGAAAAGTGTGGTAAGAGTTGTAGCCTGGTATTGCAGGGGTGCTCTCTGGAGCCTTGAACCTGGTCTCAGTTACTGCACAGATATCGATGTTCTCCATTTTTAGGAGTGCCTTGAGAGAATGCATTTTGAGGTTTAGACTTCTAGCATTGAGTAGCATTACCTTCAGATTTTGCATGCTTGTACCTGTTACGGTGGTGGTTTTATCATTTGAACCTTGCCTAAAAAAGGCACTATAGGGTGCAAGAGCCTTAGCCAGTGGCCTGAATCCCAGGGGTGACAGGTGCAGACCATCTCTGGCAAAGCATCGTGATCTGTCAATCATGTCGTCCCAGGCAGACAGATACTGGATCCCCTTTGAATGACACCAGAAGCTTAGCCAATTGTTGAAGTCAATCATTTTGTCCTTATATTGTGGTATCATTCTGGGCGAAGGCAGGATGCTACTCAGGGCTAGGGTCATACCTGCCTGGGCCACATGATCTGAGAGCTCGTCCATGTCTCTTTTCATGTAGTCCAGGGAGGTGCGTCTCAAGTCATTCACTCCAACACGAACAATGACAGAGTCATATTTGTACTTGTTGTGGAGTGACTTGAGTGCATGCGTTATGTGGCGGATCCTGGTGCCCGACAGGCAGCTGACTGTAATTTTCTCCTTGTTCAACCTGGTGAGAGGGATATCAGTGTGCCAGATTATAGAGTCACCTATGACTAAAATGTTAGGTACATTGTCTTGCCTTTGGGGCTGTTGCTGGGTGGCACACTGGTGTTGTGAACTATGTGACACTTTGGTAGTGATTGGTGTTTGTTTGCGTTTCAGCTTCAGAGGTCCTTGTTGCTTGGGCAGGTTACAGTTAAGGGCCTCTGTATATGTGGATTTAGTGTTGCTATATGTGGGTGTTGGTGATGTGGGTTTAGAAGGGCTATGTGTTGCTTGAGGTGTAGTGTGGGTGTTAACCTTCTCCTCTTGACTGTCTAGCACAATCTTGGGTGGAGAGAGCTTTGCTTCCATTTTGGCTATGTAAGTGCATCTCTCACAGGTTGTAGTGTTGGGTGGTAGGAAGAGAGGGCTGTCTGTGTACATGAGGCAATTGCTGCATTGCCCCAGTATGCCCAGATTCACCAGGTGGACAGGAGAAATCACTGGAAGCTGACCCTTGGACATGCCTGGTTTGGTGCTTTTTTTTTTTTGTAAAGTACAGGAGCTGTTTTCCCTTATCTTAGCAAGGTACTTTGCAATTATAGGCTGTTTAGTGCCTACTATTAATTTCTCCTTATTAACAAGGAGAGTTGAGTGCTTGTATCAGTTTAAGGCTTCCTAGTGCTTTCCAGCAGGTATTAGAGAAAGTGCTAGTCAAAGGGATGCTTAAAGGTAAGATGAAAAAAAATGCACACTGCAGTGTGCACTAGAGAAGTTAGATGTGAAAGTATGTAACTTAAGTTTTACTTGTTTAAAAAGTTAAGGTTTAATGGAGAGTTACTATTTTTAAAACAGCAAGATGGTTTGAAAGGGGTGGTCACTTTTGTATTCTGGTACTATGGAATACAGTAGGATGGCCAATAAATGTAAATAGTTGAAGGGGAGGGGGATTTTGATTTAGTGATTACTCACACAAGCCAGTGAAAGTAGAGAGGAAATGAGATATATGGTCAGATTAACATAACATAACATAACATAACATAACATTAACATTCCTTCAATAAGGAACTGATTTTAAGATCTGCTTGGAGGAAGGCACCTCTAAAATATAAACAGAGCCTGATAAGATTTGATAACGACTAGTCATCTAGAATAATGAAACAAAGGAAAAAAGTGTGGCCAATGATAAAGTTTCTGAAACAAAATAACATCAAGGCACAACTTGCATATCCAGCTAAGATAAGAATACTGCATGCCAACAAGATGAGGACTTTTATTGACTTAGAGGAAGCCTCTTCATTTATTAAAACTAATAATGTCATTACTTTACCAGAAGCTAGGGATTGGATGTCACCTTCTCTCAAAAGAACAACAAAAAAAAAAACAAATGTCTGGACATGCGTCAAAAAGAAGAAGCAAAAGACTGATACTGTAACAGCCAAATCTCTCAAAGTGTCTACTATGATATGAATTGTTTTAATATTACTTTAAAGGACCAATTTTACTGCTTGGAATTTTAAAACAAAGGTAACTAACTACTGGAATCTTTATATTTTTTGAAATTAGATGACACATGAGTTTTCACATTACCTCAGGTATATAAAACAGGGTACTTTTCTTTCACAGAAGGGGGGTTATATAGCACATAAAATAGTTGTACTGTAAATCAACATAAATAGTATATGTGTATTTTCTCTTAATTTTCTCGTCTTTCTCTCTATCCTGTCTTTTCTCATTATTTATTTTAACTTCATCTTGTCTCCCTTTCTAAATTCTCTCCTATTTACTATACTAATATAGTCTGCATATATTTAATAACTCACTATCTATACGTAGATAAATAATACTATAGCAATAACCCATGCCTGGGTGTGGGTAATGCGGGATTTACCCACGGTTGGCGTGGTTTGGTCATGAGGGCAAAGCCTGAGGGACCAAACAAAGACAACTGTGGGTAAATCCCACATTACCCACACCCAGAAGTGGGTTATTGCTATTATACTATGACATTATTTAAGAAAATAAATAATTACTTTTCTTAAATAATGGCATTGTATAATGCCTCTTTGCTGCCCTTCCGCAGCTGGCTGGTATCCGCAGCAGTTCTGATCTACTGCGCATGCCTACGCAGTACATTAGAGCTGTGGCTAAAAGCAACAGACAAAGCAAGATCTCCGTTGCTTTTTACTGTTTCGCTATGTTAAATGGGTTTAACATAGCGAGACAGCTTTAAAATAAGCAACGGAGATGTCCGTTGCTTATTTTAAAGCTGTCTCGCTATGTTAAACCCATTTAACATTCGAACAAACAAAACAAGTAAACTGAATAAAACCACGAGGTGAACTGGAACACAATAAGAGACAGCTAAAATATTGAAAAATGATTTAATAAACTCCCAATAAAATAAGCGCTTTCAGCGGAAAAATATGCCGCCTTCTTCAGACTACACAGCAGAATAGTAAAAGCAAGTTTTTATAAAAAATACAAGATAATTGCCCAATAGATGTCAAATGCATTGTTCAATTAAACATTGTCATGGAAACCTTAAAGAAACTTTAGCCACACAATAGGAGTTTCAATCCTATTGTTAAATACTGATGATACCTTAGCATAACCGTGAATCCAAAAGTTTAACGTACAATTCATGTATTGATTAAATCACGAAAATTATTGAATTTACTTATACAACATGTATTAAACTCTTTAAGAATGCATGAAGATTAGATTAAGTCCTAGATATCATTAAAATGCAGAACATACGCTTGTTCAAAGTCAGTGGCGGCTGGGGACTTCAAATCACAGGGGGGCTGCAGGAGACAGCTGAATGGGTGGGGTCAAGGGGAGGGGGTGTGGTCAACCAGAAAGGGGAGGAGCTATGCACAAAACCACAAAAAACTAACTTTAATTAAATACGCTGCCCTGGGTGGCAAACCATCATTATGAAAGTCCAATCAAGACAAAAATAAGTGTAGAAGAATAAAAATATTTCAGTGCATTGGCTGCATGACAGCTTACTTAATATCTAGATGGAAACAAAAGGTTGTGAGGCATGAAAAAATAAATTACTTTTTAAATACATTACTGGAATGCCAGTCAAAATCAAGTATAAGAAAACCAGAAGCACTCAACTCAAACCACTTCTCCTTGCACTGCAGTCCTAATTATAATATATTCAGCTTTATTAAAGTACCAAGTAACATGCTGAAAGTAGAAATCTATGTGATGCCCCCACTTGTAAAATGTTTCTTATCCAAAAAGACCTGCTGCCTGACAACTTGTTTCATGGGGAAAACATGATAAAAGTAAAAATGAAAAGCAAACAAGAAACAAGCTCAAGATACATTGCTTAAAGGATTACTGTACAGGTTATGGACCACACATGATTGGCATTCTGTTTAGTTTACGGGTAAAGTCTGTAGAGATGACTGGAAGTCTCCAACAAGTGTAATGAGCTTTTTAAAATAATGGAATCCTGTCCTTTAATACCCAAGGCTTATACATTATCTAGTCAAGTATTCTCTGCATGGCAACAACAGAAAGGCTTTCAATGTTGGCAATTCTTTAACAGTATGCTTATTAAAGCTTACTTGCATCGTCGATCTCAGACAAGCTTACCTTATGGTCATTAAAGCATTGCTACTTAAACACAGAGCAACAGGCACTTTGAGTAATAAGCATAAATCAACAGTACAAAAATATGACAGAAACCAGACCATTCTGCAAAATCAAGGACAGATGAAAAGCCACTGTAGTACTTATGCAGTGTGTCCTCCCCATCCAAGGTAGATACAACTACTCCTTGCCTTGCTTGGACACATCCAGAGTCACTACATGGGGGAGTGGGGTGCAACAAGCATGTCACAATTTGAAATCTCTCTGGCTGACTGTGATGGCCCTGACACATTTGTCATACCTCTCAACCTCAAGAGCAAGAAATCTGGACAAAGCCATACACAGAAGTGGGACAAAAGCCCAACAATAAGGACAATTTTTAAATATTGCTCTAATAAACTTAGAAAGATAATAGAATAGGTCTTGCATTAGTATGAATTTTCTGAAGGGTATAAAATCTGAAACTCAAATGTCTGTCATTTTCTAACTTCATCTTTAGTGATTTGTCACTAATTTGCCAAAAAACACAATTTTATGAAAATGGACCAAAAATGTGATGCAAAAATATAAAATAGACACACAATACAGCTGCTACCTGTCAAAGAAGGGACACTTTAATATTAGTACTGCTACCTTGAGCAGCTGACAAAATATAAAAGAATCTACATGCATTTCAAGTAATCTATAACTTTGATTATTACAGTTATTTCTTAATTGTAAACCCTCCATGTTTTCTTCCAAAATTGCTATATTGCGGAGGGATTATAAGGGGGAAGAGCAACATTTAGGGCCAAAATTGGGGACAGTTGAGAGGTTGGCTATGCCTAATTCTATAAAGCAATTTATTTGCATGTACCTCTCAACCTGTTAATGCAGTAAATCTGAACAAGGCCAAATATATTGGGGGCACATATAAACAGTACTAAAATTGCTCTTGTATAAATTGAGACAGTTGATAGAACAGCTCTTACTTTAACATGCATTTTTCTGAAGGTTATGAAGTCTGAAACTTATTATTGAGTGACTTCTGGCAAATCATTTAGGAATTAAAACTACAAATTTTATGAACAACAAACCAAAAATAAGAAGCAAAAATCTATTCATTCTTTGAAAATCTGGACAGTTGGGAGGTATAGTTCAGCTGGGCCTGTCTGAGTTTGCTGCCCACCCCCCCCTGACAAAATAATGGTTGAATGGAGCCTCTGCAGCCATTCCAATGAACCATTATACTTGGCTATTTCACTCCATTTACCATAAACACTAATGTGCATACTGCTTTACTTCTATGATGAGTTGGACTTCATTTGAAAGTTTTATTTTGTATTTTACAGCACAAACACTAAGTCATCTGTTAAACAAAGCAATGCAGTCTCACAATGAAAACTTAGCATTAAAACTTCTCTGCCCTTGAAACTCACATTCATTGAAACAGCATTGAAACCCACATTCAAAGAAAATACATTTTGCCAGTGGCAGATAAAGATTAATTTTGGGCTGTTTTCGAATCACAGGCTCCTTGCATATGAAACATACATGTGCTCTTTGATACACCTTCCTCATTGTACTAAAATTATATTCCTTGTACAATACAGTACACTTGTTAGAGGGTGTTTTAAATTTGTTTTGAACATTTTTCCAGTAAGCAATGAAACAAACCATATGCACCCATAATGGCAAAACTGCCCAGTTGAGAACATTTATCAAAAAAAAGTCTACTCAGACTTCCACAGTCCACCATTATTAGTAAATATACACAATTCTACAGTCCACCATTATTAGTAAATATGCACAATTCCACAGTCCACCATTATTAGTAAATATGCACAATTCTATAGTCCACCATTATCAGTAAATATGCACAATTCTACAGTCCACCTTATCAGTAAATATGCACAATTCTACAGTCCATTATCAGTAAATATGCACAATCTCTGAAGTCAGTCATCTAAATAATTCCACATTAAAGAAATCTGTAACTAATGAAGCGGTTGCTGCTAGCAATCACCTTTATATTTCATGGTTTCATCGAAAAATAAAGTGTCTGTTGCCCCTCAGGAATAAATTGCCTATATTACATTAAAAAATGATAAGCTAGTAATAATATTGCAAGAGGAAATGGATGGCAAACTGATAACGAACTCATAGTTAGTATCTTCACCAAGGAGAACATTATCAGTACGGCAGCATCCACCCCTTGTGGGAGTAGAACCCACAGCCTTCTGCATCAAAAGCAAGTACAAAACCTGTTGTGCTATAGTATTAACTTAGCAAAGCACTAAACTCCTTGTAAAATCTACTCAATACTCAACTGCATCTCAACTTCGCAGCTCAAGAAAACTGGAAAAAGCCAAAATGTATTGGGGGGGGGGTCAAAAGCCCAAAAACAGGGACACATTAAACATTGCTTGTATAATCTTAGAAAATTGCTAGAATAAAATGTTGTGTTGCCACCATATATTTTACTGCCAAGGTCCCTGAGCAAAAAACAGTCAGAGTAACATACCACTATGCCACATCAGCTGCTTTGTAAAAGAGAGGAAGACTGAAACTTAAATGGCTATCATTTAGTGAATTCAATTCTCACCATAGCTGTCAACCTCTTAGTACAAAACACCTGGACAAACCCAGTAATGAGGGAATACAGCCCTCAAACATATTCAGTGAATTCAGTTCTTGCCATAGCTGTCAACCTTAGCACAAAAACCTGGACGAAGCCAATAATGGGGGAATACAGTCCCAAAAATAGGGACAAATTTAAAATATTCATCTTATAAACTTAGAAAATTGCTAAAAAAAAAGGTTGTGCTACTATGTATTCTGAAGAACATGAAGTTGGAAATTCAAATGCCTGTCAATTTTACTGCGGACAGAACAAAAACAATTTTCAGCAGAGACGCAGGGATTAAAACTGCAGACACGTCTTTGTAAAATGTCAGGGCACCAGAGCAAATCCACACAAACACAGGCAGGAGATGCAGACTCCACACAGAAGCCACCCCAACCAAGAATCAAACCAGAAAACCAGCTGTGAGGCAACAATACTACCACTGCATCATCAATTATGCGAGGAATTAAACATTCAGAAACCTGAAGTCTGATATTCAAATGCCTGTCAATTTTACTGCGGACAGAACAAAAACAATTTTCAGCAGAGACGCAGGGATTAAAACTGCAGACACATCTTTGTAAAATGGCAGGGCACCAGAGCAAATCCACACAAACACAGGGAGGAGATGCAGACTCCACACAGAAGCCACCCCAACCAAGAATCAAACCAGAAAACCTATAGCTGTGAGGCAACAATACTACCACTGGACCATCAATTATGCCAGGAATTAAACATTCAGAAACCTGAAGTCTGAAATTCAAATGCCTGTCAATTTTACTGCGGACAGAACAAAACCAATTTTCAGCAGGGATTAAAACTGCAGACACGTCTTTGTAAAATGGCAGGGCACCAGAGCAAATCCACACAAACACACGGAGGAGCTGCAGACTCCACACAGAAGCCACCCCAACCAAGAATCAAACCAGAAAACCTATAGCTGTGAGATAACAATACTACCACTGCACCATCAAATATGCAAGGAATTAAACATTCAGAAACCCTTAAGTCTGAAATTCAAATGCCTGTCAATTTTATTTAACATTTTTTAATCAGGACAGTCTGACTTGGAACAAATAAACAATTTTCAGCAGAGGCCCAGGAAGAAATAATGCAGACATGTCTTTGTAACATGGGAGGACACAAAAGCAAACCCACACAAACACAGGGAGAAATACAGACCCCACAAAGAAGGAACCCCAGCCAAGAATCAAACCCAGGAACCTGCAGCTGTGAGGCAACAATGCTACTACTACACCATCAAATATCAAGCATTGCAACATTTACAAACCACAGATATTATGAGGAACAGATCAGATCGAATATGAGGCAAAAATCTGCAATTTGTTTACAAATGGTGGTGGGTAGGGAACTCAAGTCTTTAACACCTGCATACAGGGTACAGGGTTCAAGCCTGAGGTATTCCCTACCACACCACCATAAGCACCTGGGGCATTTCACACACACACACACACACACACACACACACACACACACACACACACACAAAATAAAGCATAAGCACCGTACACAAACTCCAGTAAAGCATAAGCACCATACACAAACTCCAGTAAAGCATAAGCACCATACACAAACTCCAGTAAAGCATAAGCACCATACACAAACTCCAGTAAAGCATAAGCACCATACACACACTCCAGTATAAACATTGTAAAATAAAGGTAAAAAGCACCATACACTTACCTGAATATATCCGGCTAATGTACATCCTTCCCGCGCAATACTCCAAAGACCCGCGAGATCCCAATGCTCCATCCCGACGACGAGACTGTCCTGACTGCTGCTCTTGCAGTCTGGACGCGACCCATAATCCAAGCGAGTCTGTGCACTTTAAAAGTGCACAGACATCTCCTTGTGTCCCCCTATGGGGACTGCCTTGAGCATGCGCATAGACCGACAGTAATCGGGTCTACTGCGCATGCGCGAAGTCGCGAAATTTCAAAAAATATTTTTTTTTTTTTCTATTTTTTATTTTGAGGGGGCTGCAGTCCGGCAGCCCAATGCCACGAGCCGCCCCTGTTCAAAGTATTTCATGCAACTAAAAATGTCTAAATTGACTTCAAAGATGACGCTATATAAACTGTTAAATCACGTCTATCCGCTAGAAGTAAACAAATATGTCTTAGTAAGAATAACATTCATTTAAATATCTCACTGGCTTATACAAACAAGTGTAAGCTAGTCTAGCTAACAACTTGATTATTCTAAACCCTATTTGCCAGCCATACGTAGGCTTAGAACAACGTGCCTATATCCAACTACGTTGAATATCGGTCATGGATGGAAAATGACACTATTCACATTATGAACAAGTGGAAAAACAAAAATTTGAATACTAGAATTATATTAAAAAAGCTTCAATAATTATTACTTGAAAATTATTACAAAAGGCATATAATCTATACGCTATTAAACATATATTTTATGTGTAATCTATCCAAAAAATTAAAATAACAAAATTAATTTCACAATGAATAAAAATTACTTATATTCATCTATTATAAGCTAACCATTTAAGAACACATTTTATAGAAAGGGATTCATTGATGCCTGGTGTTAAATGAGCTCTGGTACGAATTTGCCACAACAGTTCATCTATTTCTAGGCGAACCTGCCAGGGGCCCCCCGTATATCTGGTATTCGTTGCTGTAATATGACAAAACTAAATGAATGGCCACTATATTCCAAAATATGTTTGGCTAGGGCGTTATTTTCATCCTTTTTAACTACGGCATACATGTGTTCATATATCCTAGTTTTAAACTTGCGCTCAGTTTTTCCAATATAGAAAGCCTTACAGTGATTACATAGTGCTGCGTAAACCACTGATTTTGTTTCACAATTAAAATGGCTATTAATCTTAAATTCTTTGCCATTAATGGAAAAGTGAGTACCAACTTTGATGTACTTACATTGGTTGCATGCACCACATTTATACATCCCACATGGTCGATTAGTAATATATTTTTTCTTAGTTCTCTCTAAGATAGTCTTCAGATTGTCCCCTCTTCTATAGTTTATTTTAGGTTTTTCGCCCAACAGAGTAACTAAACCCTTATCATGTTTTATAACTTCCCAATTTTTATTAATAATTTCCTTAATTTGATGGAAATCTAAAGAATAAGTATGCAGGAAGCCACTACAATAATTATTCTGCTTAGGCATAATGGTCCCAAAAGTTCCTACTGATATTGAGGAAATATCCAAATTGACATCCAACTGATCAAGACCTTTACTAGAAAGTAAAGGAAAAAAGTGCCCCTCCTCGCGTTTACGAGAGACTTCTGATATAATACCATTGATCAAATTGAATGGATACCCTCTAGATAAAAACATGTTCATCAATTTACTACATTCAGCTTGGAAATCACGATCGTCTGTAACCATCCGTGCTGCCCTGACTATTTGTCCTTTTATGACAGATCTTTTTTGATGGTATGGATGGTTACTTGAGAAATGCAGTAAAGAATTGGAGTATGTAGGCTTTCTATATATAGTACTCTTGAACCTATTATTGATAGGGTCCTTAGACAAAAGGATATCTAAATAGTTCATTTCAATGTCAGCTATATTATACGTAAACTGAAGAAATTCTGTCATGCTAGTAATTCTCTCAATAAATGATGGAATAATTTCTTTGTCACCTTTCCAAATGCAAAAAATGTCATCCTGGTACCTAGTGTACCAGGTGACATGTTGTTGAAATATCTCATCTTTAAATAAGAATTCAGCCTCCCAGTGAGCCATTACAGCATTTGCAAAGGAACCACCACAAGGGGAACCTATTGCCACCCCTGATGTTTGTAAATAAAAGTTATCTTCAAAGGTGAAAAAATTATTCATTAGTACCAACTCTAAAAGGGTCTCGACTAAATAAATAGTGTCCCCTTGGATGTTTTTAGCTGACATGAATTGCCTGACCCAAGCTAACCCTATATCCTGGGGTATGACAGTATATAGGTCTTTAACATCTATTGTCAAAAACACGATGTCAGTGGTATAAGGTTGTTTACTAATGTCCTTCAAAAAGGACCAAGAGTCCTTGCAAATATGTTCCTCCCTATCTATAAGGGGCTTCAAAATGCTATCTACGAACTTAGCGCATGCATAGGTAATAGAACCTCTGCCATCAACTATAGGTCTAAACGGGGGGGGGCTTGTAGGCATTTATGTAGCTTAGGTGTACCAAAAAAGGCAGGAATTTTTGGAGCCGCCATCTCCAAATATCGAAAAGTGTCAGAATCAATGAACCCTTCTAAGAACAAATCATTAAGAGTGCCATAGATTTTTTTATAAGCACCATGTATTTCATTCAATGAAACTTGTCTATATGCCAATGTATCTAAATGTTGCATCATATATTCGACATATTTATAGTGATCCATCAGAACCACCCCCCCGCTTTTGTCCGGTTTCATAACACGGACACTACAGTCCTTTAACAAATGCAAAAAGTCCCATTCGAGCAAAGAAATATTACTAGAATATCTTTCATTGTTATACATAACATGATTTTTTATAGCCCAAAGGTCTGTTTCGCACATTCTTTCAAAAACTGATAAGATAGGATGGAGGGGTGGATTATAACAACTAGACACCTTCAAAATATTAAGGGCTGGAATGTTATTGCCCATCAGGAAGTTCAAATTCAATTTCCTGACATATACTTTCAAGTCAATCATGATTTTTCCTATGTCCATATGTTGGCCAGGGACAAATGAAAGGTCCTTGGCAAAAAAATCAACCATGTCCTGCTGAATTTCTAAAAGTGTGTAATTATATAGAAAAAAATCATTATGCGAGCTCCTTAACAATATAGGTTCGAGGCCAAAAACAGGGTTCACGATTATCTCCTCCTCCCCCGTCTCTTGTTCCTCATGTTGTTCTGCCTCTGAACTCGAGGGGGATTGTTGCCCCTGGAGTTGTTGACCGTGTGAAAACCCTGATTAATCTGCTGGTTTGGGCCATCCATAGGAATATTTTGTGGTTGATTATTGTCCCTAGGCCTAGCACCTGAAACATGTTCTTGATTGGAAACATGTCCACCAGCATTGTTGTTATTGAGTCTTGGACTCCTTCTTGGCCCTTGCCTTTGTTCAGTAGAATAGTTATGATTATTAGAATTATTGTTATTAGCCACTGAGTTCAAATCACCAGTATACTGGGGCTGATCAGAGGCCTCATTAGGAGGTGTTTGTACCCCCCGTGAGGGTCTAGGATAAGCACATTTATTGTTGTAATCAGTTATATCCCTGACAAGTTTCTTTTTCTTAGTGGCCAAAAATTTCTCCATACTGGCTTCAATACTCGAAAAAATCCAGCAATATTCGTATTTATACCGGAAAAATTCTCTGTCAGATGTAATAAGTTGTTCCAAGGTCTCAAGTTCCACTGACAGAGTAGCTATATCTTTAGAATAATAAGCAATCAGGGCTTGTAGAAACTCGATGCCCTGCCGGTCAAATAAATCAATTAATTCTTGATGAAAGGGAGAGTTATCCAAAAGGCCTGCAGGAAATTTGGTATTACCTTGTTTCTCACACATTCAGTTAAGTATGAGACCTCTAACTGTAACTTTTTACATTTATACAATTTATTATCGAATTGGTCGATTTTGTCAGTCAACATACAACTGTCATTGACTTCCATTGTAGAGGGTGCCACATGTAAATTAAACCCTTGACTGAAAAAATGCTATTAGATAAAAAGTTAGACATAACAGGAATCCCTTGCTTATTTGGGACTCCTTCATTGCCTCCACGTAAATGCGGGCTAACGGAATTGTTACCTGGTTGCAAAATGCCGGTCACGGATGGAATCACCTGATTTTGTTTGCTAGTGTCTGTTGGTCTAATGTTGCCAGTTGCTGATCCATTATCCAGGTAAAGAAAGGGAACTTCCATTCTGTAGTGTAGAACCCACTTTCTGTGTTAGGGCATCCACCCTACCTAGGAGTGCCTCAACGAAAAAGTTTTAACTACAATTCGAATTGTCCCTTGTATCATTGCTCATTCTGCTGTGAAAAAGTGAAGGAGAAGCCTCCGGTTCCGTCAGCCATCCAACAACTTTCTCAACAAAACAAAACAAGTAAACTGAATAAAACCACGATATTGAAAATGATTTAATAAACTCCCATTAAAATAAAGCGCTTTGAAAAATATGCCGCTCTTCTTCAGACACAGCAGAATAGTAAAAGCAAGTTTTTATAAAATACAAGATAATTGCCAATAGATGTCAAATGCATTGTTCAATTAAACATTGTCATGGAAACCTTAAAGAAACTTTAGCCACACAATAGAGTTTCAATCCTATTGTCAAATACTGATGATACCTTAGCAACCGTGAATCCAAAGTTTAATACAATTCATGTATTGATTAAATCACGAAATTGAATTTACTTATACAACATGTATTAAACTTTTAAGAATGCATGAAGATTAGATTAAGTCAGATATCATTAAAATGCAGAACATACGCTTGTTCAAAGTATTTCATGCAACTAAAAAATGTCTAAATTGACTTCAAAGATGACGCTATATAAACTGTTAAATCGCATCTATCCGCTAGAAGTAAACAAATATGTCTTAGTAAGAATAACATTCATTTAAATATCTCACTGGCTTATACAAACAAGTGTAAGCTAGTCTAGCTAACAACTTGATTATTCTAAACCTTATTTGCCAGCCATACGTAGGCTTAGAACAACGTGCCTATATCCAACTACGTTGAATATCGGTCATGGATGGAAAATGACACTATTCACATTATGAACAAGTGGAAAAACAAAAATTGAATACTAGAATTATATTAAAAAAGTAACGAATACCAGATATACGGGGGGCCCCTGGCAGGTTCGCCTAGAAATAGACGAACTGTTGTGGCAAATTCGTACCAGAGCCCATTTAACACCAGGCATCAATGAATCCCTTTCTGTAAAATGTGTTCTTAAATGGTTAGCTTATAATAGATGAATATAAGTAATTTTTATTTATTGTGTAGTCAATTTTGTTATTTTAATTTTTTGGATAGATTACACATAAAATATATGTTTAATAGCGTATAGATTATATACCTTTTGTAATAATTTTCAAGTAATAATTACTGAAGCTTTTTTAAAATAATTCTAGTATTCAAATTTTTGTTTTTCCACTTGTTCATAATGTGAACAGTGTCATTTTCCATCCATGACCGATATTCAACGTAGTTGGATATAGGCACATTGTTCTAAGCCTACGTATGGCTGGCAAATAGGGTTTAGAATAATCAAGTTGTTAGCTAGACTAGCTTACACTTGTTTGTATAAGCCAGTGAGATATTTAAATGAATGTTATTCTTACTAAGACATATTTGTTTACTTCTAGCGGATAGACGCGATTTAACAGTTTATATAGCGTCATCTTTGAAGTCAATTTAGACATTTTTTAGTTGCATGAAATACTTTGAACAAGCGTATGTTCTGCATTTTAATGATATCTAGGACTTAATCTAATCTTCATGCATTCTTAAAGAGTTTAATACATGTTGTATAAGTAAATTCAATAATTTTCGTGATTTAATCAATACATGAATTGTACGTTAAACTTTTGGATTCACGGTTATGCTAAGGTATCATCAGTATTTGACAATAGGATTGAAACTCCTATTGTGTGGCTAAAGTTTCTTTAAGGTTTCCATGACAATGTTTAATTGAACAATGCATTTGACATCTATTGGGCAATTATCTTGTATTTTTTATAAAAACTTGCTTTTACTATTCTGCTGTGTAGTCTGAAGAAGGCGGCATATTTTTCCGCCGAAAGCGCTTATTTTATTGGGAGTTTATTAAATCATTTTTCAATATTTTAGCTGTCTCTTATTGTAAACCCATTTAACATAGCGAAACAGTAAAAAGCAACGGAGATCTTGCTTTCTCCGTTGCTTTTTTTTTAAACCTGTCTCGCTATGTTAAATGGTTTAATATATAGACAGCTTTAAAATAAGCAACAGAGATGTCCGTTGCTTATTTTAAAGCTGTATCGCTATGTTAAACCCATTTAACATAGCGAGACAGGTTTAAAAAAAAAGCAACGGAGAAAGCAAGATCTCTGTTTCTTTTTACACACTGTGTCGCAATGTTAAAGGAGTTTAACATAGTGAGACAGGTTTAAAAAAAGCAATGGAGATCTCCGTTGCTTTTTTTAAACCTGTGTCGCTATGTTAAACTCTTTTAACATAGCGAGACAGTGTTTTAAAAGAGACTTATACTAATGGAAAAAGTCCGGGCGATGGGACCTTTTTCCATTAGTATAAGTCGATTTACAACGTGCACGCTGGCCAATCAGCGTGCACGTTTTGGAATATTAATGGGGGGTCATGGTATAATCTAAAATAATCTAGTTTTAAGGTAGACTAATTGAAATAGTGAACTTCATTAATTATTACAATATTTATTAGATTAATGATAGTCACTGTTATGCTTACTAGGATTGGGGGCATGTTCGTGATTAACTCTGAAATGTTCCATTCATGTACGTATTTCCTTTGAATTATTTCCTTTTAGTATTAACAAATGTATAAAAATCAAAGGAGGGAAAAATGTACTGCTGGTTAAGAGAAGTGAAGCTTTCTGCACATTCTATTTGTGTTGCCATAGCAACAATAAACAATTGCTGCAGTTAGGACACTGTGAATCTGCGAAGTGCATTTAGTCTCACAGATAATAAATCATAAGAAAAAGTAATATTGTTTAGTTATTAAAATGAAAAACAATCTAAGCAAGATAAAATAAATACATAATAGGACTATTAGTAAATATTTTATGATTTAGCCTCATAGGATTACATATTCCTGGAAACACAACTGAAATGTTCACAAACTACATGTGCACTGAAATGTAGCTGCTTGACTAAAAAGTATTACTCAGTTTAACATGCTGATTTCACAAGCTGTCTGCACTATAAAAGTTACATTTTATATGTTACTTGAAATTGTCAGTCTTTAGAGCACATGAAAAGATACATATTTCTTTTTGCAACATGTTATCTTTGCAGTTACCTCACACTCTGTACAAACTCACTTAGCAACTGATAAGCTATTCATTTAAAATATCAGTTTAAATATTAAATGTGCCCTTGAAATGCTATTGACATTTTGACAAAATATAATCTGAACTGTAAAATGAATGACTTGAAAGAAGTAAAGTAATGCATAGATTTCAAAGACACTTCTTGACACTACAGTGTAAGTAAAAATGTATATTCACAAGGAAGTATTGAAATGTTTTAGTCTTCCAGTTAAAATAGCTTACTGTCAACATTTTGTGATATCTGAAAGTTTGAAGAGCTAGGAAATTACTTTTTTTTGTCTTTATAATGATTATTAGACATATGTTAGACTCTGCTTTGTTTAATGAATTGTGACATATGTTTATGAGGAAAAGTGGAGTCAATCATTCACATTGGACTAAACATTCCTGGAAACTCAACTGAAATGTCCCCATTACTTGTGAACTTAAATGAAACTGCCTGATTAATAAGCATAACTTACGTCAACAACCTGAATCCATAAGCTATCTGCTCTATATATGCTACATTAAATATGTCACTTGCATATGACAGTCTCTAGAGCACACGAAAAAATACATATTATTTTTGCAAAATGCTATATTTGCACTAACCATGCATTATAAACTAACTCAATTGGCAACTGACAAGTTATTTATTTGAAACATCAGTCTAAATATTAATTGTGCCCTTGAAATATTGATGCCGTTTTGACAAAACAAAACCTGGATTGAAAAAGGAATGATTTGAAGAAGTGAAGTATTGTACAGATTCCAAAGACAGCTATTAAGACACTATAAGTAGAAATGTATACATGCAAGGAAAAACTGAAATGCTTTATACTTTTAGTTAAAATAGCTTATTGTTATCTTTTTGCTTTATCAGAAAATTTAAATAGCTAGGAAATTATTTCTAATTTGTCTTTATAATGTTTACTAAAGTGATGACTTGTTTAGTGGATTGCGAGTCATGTACAAGATGGACTACTGGATGTTATTTCTGTTTATCTATGTTTGCTGAATTTCTTTTACTAGTACTAATTTAAAACAAGGGAAGGAAAGGGAAGGGAAATCTCTGTTTTTGGTCAAGGGAGAAGAGGCTTTAGAGAATTCTAACTTCCCCGAGAGCTCTCTAAGATGCTTTAAATACTATTTGATTAATACTTACCTAAGGTAAGTCTTGATTACCATATAGGTACCTTCACATTCATTCTAGACCTGATGTGATTACCCATTCTGGAAGCAGGAGGTGCCCTATGCGGGATGGGACTTGTCAGCGTAATCATAGTTCATTCTTAGACTCTGCGTTGTAAATCTATAAATATGTAAAAGCACTGTACAGTAGAATGTAGGGAGCCTCTACTCAGAGTCAGAATACCACTGATAAGCCATGTCTTTTCATAAGTGTAAGTTGAAGTTGGTGAGCTGAAGAGTGGGAAAGTAAAAGAAGACAGTACACCTACAATAAATTCATATTTCATTGGTAATCACTCATTGTCTCTTGCAGAGTCCTTTTAGTCAAATTATTTTGGTAATAATCTATTTGTTCTTAGCTTATTTAGTGTATGCTCCTCTGTTGCATTTAATTTATCCAAAATGACATATCTGACATGTTTGGGATCTCTTAAGGGTAACTAAGTATTGGATATTATCTAAGTCAACATAATTGTTTACACTACTAACATTTCATCCCGATATATAAAATACTATAGAACAATAATACAATAATATAGAATGTCATATCTCTTTTAAGAAAATTCTCGATATAATAATTTAACATATGGAGCTCAGTTGATATTGTTAGTTAAAGGTATGCATGATAATCCAATAGAGCTATCTTTATCTATTGGATTAGGAATGACTTTCATTCCATGTTTAATGGGAAATTCATATTTACTTGTATTTGATACTTTAGAATTAATGTTTTATAGAAGTACTTTTTTAAAGCATGACCAGAATTTTACCCTATTTGTATTTAAAGAAGAAAGAACATTAAATTACACTCCCAAGTTTACACACATAAAAATAACATTCAGTGTTATCAGAGAATATTGTATAACTACTATAATCAAAATAAAAAAAGAAGCAAAATTTTTCTTCCAACAATAACTTAAAATGGATTTAACGTTCTTATCATTAAATATTAATGGCTTAAATAATGCAAATAAAATATCAAACTTACTAAAATATTTAAATCTAATTAAGGCATAAGTAGTATTCTCCAGGAAAAGCATTTTAAGACTAATGATAGCTTTATTTGGAACCCTAAGGACTATACAGTCTTAGCTCAATCCTTCTATAGAACAAAGACAAAAGGAATATCAATTATCTGGAAGAAAAACATAATCACTCCAAAGTTATTTATAAATATGAAGACAAAGAAGGTCTACTAGCATTTGCTATAATTAAATTTAATAACAGAATATGGACCTTATCTAATCTATATTGGTTCCCAGGAATTGGAGCAGGAACGGTTAAAAACACCTATATTTTATTTCCAACAATTATAAAGGAAATCTTATATTGGGAGGAGACTTTAATTGTACCTTAGAAGCTTCTGAAACCACCAAGAGGTCTTTTCACATAGCAACTATTTCAAAATCTTTAAAAATAGGGATTGAGTTATTTCATTTAATAGACAATTTTAAAGTAAAAGATGATAAATCCTTATTATTTTCCCATAAAGACCATAGATTTGGAACACAAACCAGAATAGACAAATTATTCGTAGTTTAAGATTCACAAACAAATATCTTCAACTTCTCAATAGTGCCATGCCCCTTCTCAGATCATGACTCTGAAAATGAAGCTCCAAACAGAATTTAAACCTTTAATCCTCTCAACTAGAATTCCATCATATATCATGAAAATTAAAGAATTCACATCCTGGATGTTGTCAGAACTACAAATATTTCTTGAAATTAATAATACAACAGAAATCAGTAGAGTCTT
The DNA here is from genome assembly GCF_019279795.1 of Protopterus annectens. Classification (NCBI taxonomy): domain Eukaryota; kingdom Metazoa; phylum Chordata; order Ceratodontiformes; family Protopteridae; genus Protopterus; species Protopterus annectens. Next base: position 1,027,736,127 of record NC_056726.1, on the reverse strand, counting down.
GGTTTGGGACTTAAAGTGTATTTATTTGGTAAGACCCTTAGCTGGTACAAAAACAAAGTTAGAGAGTGGGAATCAGAATTATTAGACTTGAAAACCAGACTCTTGACAGCAATATCTAACAAAAAAAATCTGAATTGTCCAGAAGTCAAAAAAGAAATAGAGGAATTAAAAAAAATATATAATGAAATTCTAACACAAAAACTTGTCTAGCCTTGGAAAAATTAAAAATAAACTCATTAGCTACCTCCCCCATATATCTACATGACTTATCTACAAGAATTAAAATACAATCTAAAGCAAATAACATTAGTAGTATCTATATCATGAAAAGAAAGGGGAAAAGTATCAGATATAGGAGAAATCCTTGCAGCATTTCGGTTCCATTATATGGAACACCTCAAAAAAGAACATTTAGATACCAAGCAAATAAACTTAGATACAACCCTTATCAATATAAAAAAAATTCCCAAAAACTTAAAACTAGACTTACAAAAACCTGTATCCTACAAAGAAATTGTTAACAAGATAAAAAAACAGTAAATCTAACAAAGCTCCAGGGATAGCTGGTATAATTACGGAAATTTACAAACTCTTCCATTCAACAATAATCTCACTTTTTCATAAAACTTTGCTAGAAGTCCAGTCAGAAGGAAAATACCACCCTCATGGAAATATTCTCTCATAACATGAATTCCAAAAGATAATAAATCATCAGACCTTTGCACCTCATACAGACCTATATCATTACTGAATAACGATTACAAAATATTCATGTCAATCCTAGCTAACAGAATGAACATCCCACTTTCAAAGACAATTAATAATGATCAAATTGGATTTTTATATAACAGGCACACACATGATAATATTAAAATTATACGCTTATAGATTATGTGAATAAAGAAGATAGAGAAACACTTGTAATCGGATTAGACATAGAAAAAGCCTTTGATTCCCTCAACTGGGAATATCTATTTAAAACTTTAGCATTATTTGAATTTCCTCCTCCTTTCATCTTATTACTAAAAACATATATATTAATAACTTAGCCTACATTAAAGTAAATCCTTTCACCTCAAAATCTATCCATATAATAAAAGGTACTAAACAAAGATGCCCCCTCTCTCCTATTTTATTTGTTTTGGCTACAGAAATACTTGCAGAAATAATATGCAATAATCCAAGAATAAAAGGAATAGAAGTCTATGACTAGTACATTTCTAAAATAATGCTTTTTGTTGATGATATTTTATTAACCCTATCAAACTCCAGAGAGTCATTAGGAGAGCTAGAAGAAGTAATGGAGAAATTTTATAAGATTTCAGGTCTACACTTTAATAGATCAAAATCAACATTTTTATTTTTAAATAAGAAAAAAGAGCTACAAGTTACAGATAAATCCATCAGGGGAAAACAAGAACTTATGCTAAATTATTTAGGAATAGTTTTATGCAAAAATATAAACAAAACAATATTAATAAATTATAAAAACATTATTGAAACAATAAAAATATATATAGAAAAGTGGGACAAAATGATATTAACTTTTGAAGACAGATTGCAATTAGTAAAAATGGTCTTATTGCCAAAAATACTATATGTAGCATTAGCAATGCAGTTAATTCCTGTAAGATGCATTCTTAAAGAAATAAACTCATGTTTAATAAAATGTTTATGGTATCCCAAAAAGAATAGAGTAGCTCTAACTCATGGCATTAGACCCTGGAAACAAGGAGGATTGAACTTCCCAGAAATAGAAATATATAAAAGCATCTGTGCTTAAAACTACAATAGACTGGATAAACCAAAATTATTTTGCCAACCGGAAATAATTAACAACGGCTATATTAACAAATGAATTTAATCTGATAAAAAAATGTTAATAGTAGATAAATCAAACCCTGGTACATACTATGCATAGGTATACAATATAATATAACAAAACCTTCTAAAACAACACTGATTAATCATTACATCAATTCCTTTAGGAAACTTATCAATGCAAACATAGATCTAAAACTTTGGTTTAGCCTTTTAACCCCATTTACCATCACTAAGAACTTTCCTCACAAAATATATAGGGAAACAATAACCTTCTGGGAACAAAATGGATTCTTATGCTGGTTTCAATGTGTAAATAAATTAAATGTTTTAGATATACATATGATAAAAACTGCTTGTAATATTTCAACATAGGACTGGTTAACCTTACAAAGCATTCTAATGTACACTCAAGATTTATGCAGATTAATTAATAATTCATCATGTAAAGATATTCCAAATCTAATAAGTTTTCTGTATGAATTTATATATAATAGTTGTGAAAAGAAAAATTCAATTTCAAATCTATATAAAGAGTTAATAACATATATAACAATTCCCAAACCATCATACTGGCAGTTCTTAACAAAAGGTCAGTCACTGCAGTTAACAGAAGAAATTAAAACTAACATCTTACTATCAGTTAATTACACCTCTAACACACAGTACTGGAAAATATTTAACTGGAAATACTTACATAGAGCATTTTTAACACCAGATAGAATTAAAAAGATCAGTACTACTACAAATGGTTTGATCAGCACTACTACAAATGTTTTATCAGTACTACTACAAATGGTTTGATCAGTACTACTACAAATGGTTTGATCAGTGCTACTACAAATGGTTTGATCAGCGGTTTGATCAGCACTACTACAAATGGTTTGATCAGCACTACTACAAATGGTTTGATCAGTACTACTACAAATGGTTTGATCAGTACTACTGCAAATGGTTTGATCAGTACTACTACAAATGGTTTGGTCAGTACTACTACAAATGTTTTTTGATGGAGCTGTGAAAAGTCAAATAAAGCAGACAGGATTCATATTTTTTATGAAAGTAATAAAATTAAATCATATTGGAATGGAATCAATCATTTTTTGCAAGCTTTATTTAATGAATCCTTTACCTTAACTAAGGTATTGATTATACTAAATGTAAATGAAGGTCCCTACCTGAATAAGACAAATATGTATTTGTTATGGACAATACTTGCTATATCTAGGAAATGCATAACCAAAAGGTGGAATTCAAATGCACCCCCGACCTTTGAAGAATTCTACACTTTACTGAAGACAACTGCATCGATGGAAATAAAAATCAAAGAACTACTTATCTATCCCAGGCCATCGGTAAATAATCCTTGGAAGAAAGTTATATCTTTGTTGGACACTCTGCAATAATCAATATTGTATCTCTGATAACTGATCTGATAATTCTATATTTCATAACATACAGTGCATATAAGTGAAAGTCAGGCTATTGTAAATATTGTATATGGTTGTTTAAAATGATATTTAATAATATGTAAATGTTATTTTAATTGAAAATAAAAAAAATATTTGAGGAAAAAAACAAAAGAACAACTGGGATATTTTACAATTTTAATTGAACATTGCATTTAAAGTTGGTAAAAATCCCAGATTGGTAAATAGGAAGGACAGGTCATTTTAGGATATTTTGGAAACAAATCTGGCACCAGAATGTTGAAATAGAAAGGAAATTTTAAGGGCAATAATATAGCAATAACCCACGCCTGGGTGTGGGTAATGCTAAATTTACCCACGGTTGGCGTGGTTTGGTCGAGGCGGCCGAGACAATAACCGAACAATGCGGGTAACCAACCAGAGTAAGACCAGACCATGCTATTTACTAAAGAAAAGAAAAGATTTTGAAACTTAGCTATTGCTTTAATATATAATATATGCCTGCCCTTCCGCGTATGTCACAGCATCGCGTTCGGCATCTCACTGTCTGCTAAGCGTGCCCGGTACATCAAACGAGCGCAAGCAGCAAAAACAACAAGATCTCCATTGCTTTTTTGTTCTTTTTAGTGTTTGAGATGTTACAGTTAGTACACACAAAAAAGACGGTGTGAAAAAAACCTGCGACATCTCCGTTAAGCTATTTTAAATTTTATTATAATATCATTAAACACTGTAAAAATAAAAAACTTATAAAATGCTAAAACACTCCTTCGCTTATTTAAAATGTCTTGCTATGTTAAAGACAACACAAAACAAACAGCGGAAATCTCAAAAAGCGCGAGTCTCCGGATCTAGATGTTAAAAAAACTTCAATATATATGTTAAATGTTATAACTAACTGTAGTTTCATCTAAGTTATACTAAAGGAAAAAAGTCGAGTGACTTCCGGACCTCCGGATTTATCTTTCCATTTAACAGGCGTTTTCCAATCGACAGTATAATTGTATTTATTGCCCCTACATTATCGAGACTGGTGGATTTTTCAGGTTGAACATGTGGAACATTTCTATCAATAGACATTTTAATTGTAGTAGTGTCAATGTTTTGTACCTGGCGAAATGTCAGCAATGTCCCATATTCTACATTGGTAAAACCTGTAGAAAATTTAAGAATATAATTGGAAAGCACTTGAGCGACATAAAACACAGTAGGTTAACTAGTGCTCTGAGTAGGCATGTGCAAGACAATAATGAGCACAATTTCAAATTCCTGGTAATACAACAGCTCAAGAAAGACATGCATGGAAAATGTCTACATATACATTTGAACATTAGTGAGCTGAAATGGCAGCTGCGTTTAAATGCTGTGGAGTATCCAGGAATAAATGAAATGACTAGCATAGTTAGTATTTTAAAGTTAAAAAATATTTTAGGATAGATATGCTGGATTTTAACTTACACACACTATACGCATTGTCGCCTAATAGTAAGACGTTGTCCTGTTCGATTCTCAGCTAGAGCATCTTCTGTGTAGAAACATGTGTGAATGGGCATACCTTCGTTGAAGGTTGTGCGTCAGAGCTGGCAACTCGGCACGCAGAAATCTACTGCCAGTCATTAGCAGACCAGAGTTCCGCTGTGCTGGCCCCTAACTGGGAAATAGCCGAAAGACACAACAACAACCCTATACACCTTGAGTATGCACAGGTTGTGTTTATATTATGTTTTAGTCTTTTATGTTTTTAAGACTTCTTATCAATTTCATTAAAATTGAATAATTAAACATGAGTAATTGGGGTGGGGTATGTACATATAAAAATGGCTGGGATATTAAATTCATTTGTTCTGATGAAGTCCCTTGAAGTTGGGGAAGAAAGCACTTAACTTGTGTAATATTGTTGAACGTGTGTTTTTCGAACTATTAAAGTGGTGTATCTCTACATTATGCCTGCTTGTTCCATTTGCTGGTTTGGTTCTTCAGTTTGTTGTTGTAAAGCATATTTAGATTTTCTGATAGCCACCAAGCTTTAATAATTAAACAGAGATTTTATCAGAAAAAAGGGCAGCCATGATGGTGTAGCATTTAGCATTGCCACCTCACAGCAAAAGATTCTCCAGTTTGATTCTTGGCTGGGGTACCTTCTGTGCATATTCTGCATGTCCTCCCTGCAGTAGGGGGGTGCTCCAGTTTCCTCCCACATCCCAAAGACATGCTGCAGGTGGATTGAACACTCTAAATTGGCCATAGGTGTGAGTGTGTGTGCATGTGTGTGCTTTCTGGTGAAGGCCAGGCACCGGGTTGGCAACTCAACACCATGAAACTACACTGCCAATCCTTCTGTGGACTGTTCTTCCACTGTGCTGAACCCTAATGGGAAAAGCCAAAAGGGAAAGAAGAAGAAGATTTATCAGAAGAAACTCTAAAAACTTTAGTAAGTTAACAAGTTCAGTTTTATTTCTCTTCATGGATGACAGATATACAGTTTGTACATCCTAAATTATGATTTCTTTATTTTTTGTGAATATGTGAATTTTGGAGATGTTTAATTATACGCTGAAGGCCTTTAGCTATTATTCTCACACCTATAGGTACTCTCCTCAGATATTCTCACACCTATAGGTACTCTCCTCAGATATTCTCACACCTGTAGGTACTCTCATCAGATATTCTCACACCTGTAGGTACTCTCCTCAGATATTCTCACACCTATAGGTACTCTCCTCAGATATTCTCACACCTGTAGGTACTCTCATCAGATATTCTCACACCTATAGGTACTCTCCTCAGATATTCTCACACCTGTAGGTACTCTCCTCAGATATTCTCACACCTATAGGTACTCTCATCAGATATTCTCACACCTATAGGTACTCTCCTCAGATATTCTCACACCTGTAGGTACTCTCCTCAGATATTCTCACACCTATAGGTACTCTCATCAGATAGTACCCGCTCTACTTTCCCTGACCTCTCTTCCATAGATTCTGACAACCATGGATGGATAATTTCCTGTGGTTTCTCCTGCTAGTCTGGTTGATATGGGCATCCTTAGACAGTTTAGCAACTGCCTTATGTACACGGACACCCCTCTCCTACTACCACCCTGGAACACAGTATGTGAGAGATACAATTACATTAAAAACCTAAAATCCTTGCTGTCTCAATCAGAAGCCAGTACATCTGGCACTGAGAAGGTTGTCTGCCCAAACACTATGAATACTACACCTCTAATAACATCCACACCTATATAACATACTCCTACATATGTGGTGGTTCTCAACAGAAACATACCTAAACAAAAGAGACTTCAGAGCCAAAAATACACATGCACATCACAACCAACAGCACTAAGCATCACACATAGTACACACACCTGTGTCTCACAGCTTCTAAGGCCCAGCCACAAACCCAACATACTAGTCATAGGAGACTCTATTGTGAGACACCTAGATGTGCCCCTCACCAGGCTAGTCAAGAAGAAAGTCACAATAAGTTGCTTGTCCTGTGCTAGAATCCACCATATCATGCACACACTCAAGTCTCTTAACAACAGGTACTGTTATGATTCTGTCATAGCCCAGGTTGATGTGAATGACTTGAGACGTACCTCTCTGGACTATATGAAGAGAGACATGATTGAGCTTACCGAATATGTGTCCCAGGCAGGTATGTCTCTAGCCTTCAGCAGCATTCTACCATCACCCAGAATGATGCCTCAATACAAACAGAAAATGATTGACTTTAACAATTGGCTTAGTTTCTGGTGTCATTCAAAGGGGTTCCAGTACCTGACAACCTGGAAAAACATGACTGACAGACCACGATGCTTTGCCAGAGATGGCCTTCATATGTCTCCTCTGGGCTTCAGGCTTCTGCCAAAGGCTCTTGCCTCCCCCATAGTGCCTTTTTTAGGCAAAGCCATGAGCACAAAATTACCAGCATGAAAAATTCTTCTAAATGAAATTTAGAGGTTATGCTGCTAAATGCTAGGAGTCTTAGCATGAAACTACACTCATTGCATGCATTCCTTGCCCTGGAGGATGCTGACAGTTGTGCAGTCACTGAAACCTTTTTCAAAGCTGTGGAGAGCACCCCAGCCTTACCAGGTTACTCATACTACCATACTTTTAGACTCCAAAGCAAAGGAGGTGGAGTTTCTATATTTATTAAAGAAATACACACTTCTAGGCTGGTCAAATGGTATAATGCACAGGAGACACTCCAAGTCCAGTTAACTGTTGATAAAACACTTACATAGCAGTATGGACTCAGCAATACCTGACAGGACCAAATCATCTTCCTCAAGGAAGAGTAAACCTGTCTGGTGGACAGCAGCAATAAGCAAACTCTATAATAAAATGAAAAAATTGCTGACCAGGGCCAAAAAGGAGCAAGTTCCAAGTTGGAAACAATCTCTCCTTTTTCTAAACAAGCAAATAAGGTCACTGGTGAAATCTTCTAAGGCTAACTTTGAGTCCAAATTGGCCATATCCACTAAGGACAATCACAACCTTCTTCACATATGTCTGCAATCTCAAAGGTAACACCCAAATCTGATTTGAACTGGTGGTCAATAACACCACATACTCAAATGCTGTAGATATAGCCAACTTGCTGACAGACAGTTTCAGTGAAAACTTCACCCCCCTGTCCACCCCATCAGTAAACTAGGGCATCCCCAGCACCTGCCCCCCTCCTCTCATCACCAGGGAACAGGTCTTTAATGCCCTCTCAAAGGCAAAAAATACAGTCTCCATGGGACCCGTCAACATCCCTGCCTGTATCCTACATGAGCTCAGGCATGAGCTCTCAACTCCATTAGTCACCCTGTTCAACTACAGCCTGAGCACCATCTTCATTCCAGCCGAATTTAGAACAGTCACTGTCATCCCCTCCCTATTCAACCACAGCCTGAGCACCATCTTCATTCCAGCCGAATTTAGAACAGTCACTGTCATCCCCTCCCTATTAAGCTACAGCCTGAGCACCATCTTCGTTCCAGCCGAATGGAGAACAGTCACTGTCATCCCCTCCCTATTCAACTACAGCCTGAGCACCATCTTCGTTCCAGCCAAATTTAGAACAGTCACTGTCATCCCCTACACAAAAGTGGAGCGTCCACTTACCCTGACAGTTATAAGCCCATCAGTTTAACTAGCCTGATCTGCAAGGCCATGGAATGCATTATCATTAACCTTATAAACAGGGACATTGGCAACCACCAAATGCTTGACTCCACACAGTTTGTTTTTGTCAAAGGGAGATCATGCCTGTTAAACTTGGTTGACTTCTTCGAAACAGTCACCAAAGCCATTTACGAGGGGAAGACAGTGCACCTTGATCTGTCCAAGGCCTTTGACACTATTCCCCACTCGGGCATAATATATAAACTCTCCCAGCTAGACATCAACTTGTATGTTACCAAATGGGCAGCTAACTGGCACACTGATAGAACCCACTCAGTTAAAATAGGGGAGGCCACCTCTAGTAGTAGATCTGTAATGAGCGGTGTACCTCAAGGATCAATCTTGGGACCTCTACTGCTTGGGATATACTTTTCTGAGGTGCAAGCCAAAACTAGTGGTCTGTGGTTGACCAAGTTTGCAGATGACTGCAAGTTGGGTGCTGTCTTAAATTCCCCTAATAATGTCAACGTCCTCCATGAAGGCCTTACCCAAACTAATTACTGGTGACAGAAGTATGGCCTTAGACTTAACGCCAAGAAATGCATCATTATCTTCTTTGGCCAAAATGGCCTCCCCACTGATTATCACATTAATAACAATGTATTAAGCATACAATCAGTCATGAGGGACTTGGGCACCCAGGTTGATAGCAACCTGACTTGTGACCACCACATTTCTTCCATTGTACGGAAAGATTTCTACATGGCCCACCTCATAAGTAAGGGTATTTCATCCAGAAACAAGGAGGTCATAACATCCCTGTATTCTTCCCTTATTAGACCCATTATCAAATACAGTGCCCCTTTGGCATGTACCTTGCCAAGCACATTCAGCAGCTGGGGAGACCACAGAGGTTCCTCACCAGGAAAACTCAGGGTCTCAAACACTTATCCTATGCAGATAGGCTAAAAGCTCTGTCCCTCTACTCATTCTCACACAGACTGCCCAGAGGTGACCTGTGTCTAACATGCAAAGCCATCTCAGACCCAGCCTTGATGGAGTTGCTGCATATCTGTAAGTCAAACTCCGCTCAAACAACCCGCATGCAAGGCCTCAACCTGGTCTGTGAAATTAATAGAACTTGTTGGCGAGATAGATTTGTGTCCCAAAGGCTCCCATCTGTAGAACAGACTCCCTCTCCATGTCAAGCAGAGTACCTTTCTGGCCCTCTTTAAGAGGAACCTGGATGACTAGATGGGAAGCAGAAAATACACCCCAGGGATTCCACCTGTCTCCCTGCTGGACAGAGGAAACAGGTGCTGAGTTTGTGGGAACATGGGCAAAATTCTTGGCTAGGCATATAAGGCCCTCCAGGCTAATGACCTAGTATCATTCTATGAACCTATGAAAAACAGTTTCTGTTAGTCTAGATGGCTCATACAGAGTTACCATTTCTACAAAGACTACAAACATCTGTTTGCTGTGTGAAATAGAAGTTGTCATAGTTATTCTCTACATGAATACTGAGCTGTGAGGGTCTTTCTTATGTGCACAATAATTTTCCAGAGAGATAGATTAGTTCCAGCCAACCTGTTTATACCTGCTGTAGAAATTAAGAGCTGAACAAGATTATGAAAGCTGACTTTGATTCAGTATTTCTAAATGCTTCTTGCCCCTGTGCTTGTCAACTATCACTCCTCAGATCTGTCTTTGAGTCCATTCATCACCATGTAGTGGGTCTGTCCAGAAGAACCAACTAAAGGTGACATCATTCAGGCAGCCAGAAGGGTAATTTCTGCTCTTGGTTTGTGTCACCATGGTGGCTATTATGTCTTGCATGAATGATTTGATGTTCCCATGCTCCAAGGATGTGAGGTATTACATACATGTCTTGGTGGCCAAATGTCTGTTCCATGACCATCTGTTGTGTCACTACTGCTTATCTGAGGGACAGTGGCACTTGGCAGCTGCATTCCACCTCCTCTGCCAGAAGGTCATGTCTGTCCTCTTCATGATATCTCCAAACGACACTACCCAAGGCACTCATCAAGTTTAGGTCACCTGAGCTACATTCAGTGATTTATCTCTCTTCAGCAACAGAGCTGACTGCAGACAGCCAATGTTGGGCAGACACATTCTTTTGACAGTCCTAAAAATAAAGTTCACAGAACAGTTTTTTATCGCATTTTATTATCTAAAATAAATCCATTTGTGGTATGTGACCAATGCACTGAGTGACTATTTCTGGTTAAGAATGGTTACCGTTGCTGTTTTTCTATGAGACTTAATAACTGTTAATAGACTGTTTGACTGGATTTTGAATCATGCTGAAAAAAAAACAGTATCATGCACTACTTGCAGGAAAACATTTCTTCTAGACGTATCAGTGTATCACTTTCCTCTTTCTAAGAAAAGTTATATAACATGGCCGCCTAAGAACGTTCACCATAAATGTCTTCCAGGTAGAGCCTGTAACTTCTGCTTCTGTGCCCCAATGCATTGTGATACTAAAGGTTTTTCACTGATCACAGACATTGCTGTAACTGTGAGGCAAACCACTATGTCCAAGAAATACACTTATATAAACAGTGATATTCTACGAAAACAATCCTAGTATCATTCATGAAAGATTAGCTTTTAACCACAGGTGCAAGGATTACCTGACCTGATTCTGCAAACATTCATCCCACCATCTGAAATGTGATTCTGGGATATAGATGTTACAAATGTGCTCTATAACTGGTAACTATATAGTATAACCTTTTGTAATCCATGTTGAGTCATTTATTTATTGGGAAAATCAATTCTGTCTTCAATGTATTTATTGTTTGCTGGACACTTGATTATACAAAGGACAGAACCACTTTTTCAGAGATGGAAGGAAGTTTTGATGTAGATAAATACTGGGTATGCCACATTATACATGTTACATAAAAATACATCCTACAACTCAAGGAAATAGCTGCATGGTAGCACCATGTGAGAATTCGAACTTTATTGCTGCTCCATACTTGTCAAAGTTAGATTATGGTTTGGGTAAATCACTGAAGATTCCTGGTTAGCAAATTTACATGAAATCTGTTTCTCTAGTTGCAGGAAGTTCTATCCATTACTTAAATATCTGTCTTTCATACATTTAGCAAAAAGCATAGCATTGGTAAGAAACAATTGTGCTTCAGTAAAAAGGTATGATTGTTTCTCTGCATACTTACCCTTCATGCTTAAAGGAGCAGGGACGCTTTCTTCTGTTCTTTGATTTTCTGCATTGTAGCACACGCACGTGTATAGCCCTTCATCCTGTGATGTAACCTCTTCAATGATATATTTAAAGGAATGATCAGCAGATGGGATTGGTTCGTTCCGTAACAGTTCATTATCTTTATAAAAGGTGCAACGTTTTAATGGGTATCTTCTGAGGCTACTTCTGCACTCAACAGTCACTTTTTGGCTCCTATAGGTCACTACATAGCGACTCACATGTATATCTGGCTTTTTCAGGTATCCTGTATATAAAGTAACAAAGATAATAATTGAACTTAATAAAACAATAGCAGCTGAATCTATATACAATGTACAGTAACTTGTTGCCAACAGGAAGGTGCTAAATGCCCACTATAAATCTGTAAAAAATATTACTTTTATAGAAATCCCCTTAATTTTCAGACTTGGAGGTTAAACAGCTGCAGACCTTTGTGGATATTCTGTATGTTTCTGGAGACAGAATTCATGAGGCGACAATAAGTTTAGGATATTAAGTTCATTTCCTCACACTTCTTCCCTTTCTATTCCTCTACGCTCTGCATGCCTCTGTCCATTTCTCTGTCTTCTCCCCAGTGCATCCTTTCTTACAGGTATTCTCACCTGCATCTTCTAATGTCTGCATACAGAGAGAGATTCATAGAGATTAGTACTAGGCTAAGTGCCCTTGCGAGCTATTGTAAGCCTAGCCAATTATCCCTTGTAAGACTCAAACCCTGCACCTTGTGTTTGTAAGGCAAACACCTTAACCATTAGGCCACCCTCCCAACCCCGTCCCTGCAGCATAAGCCATCTCATTCATTATGGCTACACCTTATCGATAACGCTATGCTAAGCATGACTCCATTTTCTATCCATGTTTTGACTTGGTGAACTGCTTCCTGAACTAAATATCGTACCATATTTTTGCATCTGTAAATATGTTTATGCTTTATTGCATATCCTTGTTTCTGAAAATATGTTGCTCATTTCTTATGTGATTCTATCACTTGGGCTGGCTGCAAATGGTCCATTCAGATAGTGCACTACCCTGGTAACATGTAACTATGTATATGTATGTAACTATATTTATATCTATATATGCAGATTAATAAATGATAAATGATAAGTAATAAATAATAAGTACTGTATAAGGATTCATTAACTGAACAGCTGGTGTTTCGCAGCTTCTGATGAGCACCTTGTCATACACTGTAACATAGCGGGGTCTATATTAGAACATTGATGTTTCAGAACATCGAATGTTCTAATATAGAACCCTATTCAGTGAATGCTGTAAATAACGAAGCTGCAGAAAACCAAATTTTTCCTAGGGAAAGAATTCGGTTGTCTGTTTCTGCCACTTTGCTATTTTCAGCTCTGTGGTGGAACATTACGGGTCAGGTTCAGGTAAGTGTGCGATTGTGTGGACGTGAGGGTTAGAGCAGGGTAGGTGAGTTAGGGTTAGGGCGTGGGTGAGTAGAGTGTGCGATAGTGACGGACCATAGGGTTAGGCTTTGGGTTAAGTGGATAGTTAGTGGTATATGTACAGTTTAGTGTAGTGTTAGATGTAAGATTTTAGGTGTATGTGTGTGGATTGCTGTTTGTTTGGTGTGCTTGTGTTGTGTGTATGTGTTTCGGAACAACAAATAATTTCCCTAGGAAAAAAATCACTGTTCTGAATGTTTGATGTTGTCAGCGTTCACTGAATTGGGTTTGATATTAGAACATTCGAAGTTCTGACAATTTGATGTTCTAATATAGACCCACTTGGCATATTCCTGTAATAACCACTGGTGGGGATGGTACCTAGGGGGTACATTTATTGAAAAAATAATCATCTGTACTCATCCCCATCTATATCATCATGAATTCAGGGCCTCCTATCATAGTTTCAGGCCTACAGAATCTGCGTTGGACATGCATTGCACAGTCAGGATTCCCAAGTCCTGTGCTGTCCTTCAGAGGGGATGATTCCTGCTCATTACTGAATCCTATCCATGTGGAAAAGGCAGAGTAACTGTTGGAAAGGGGCAATAGGTGCTGGTCATGGAAATAAGGGTAGAACTTGGCTAGGCTTGTAAGTACCCTAGGGCCTAGCCTAGTAACTTCCTCTGATTATATGATTCTATGATAACATTAACAGCTCAGCCATATTCAATAATCAAACTATATAGATAAAACATGGAGTCTTTGAAGTGTATCACTGGGTGACACAATGGGTGCCGTTCTACATATTTTTCATATTAGCATAAACATCAGTTATTATAATAACAAAGTAACATAAAAATTGTCCAACAACAGCAATTTAATAAAATATAACAAAATATTCACATGTAAATAAATCCAAGGCAATCTGAAGCCCAGCAAGAATCCTCCTCAGAAAATACATCCCTAGATTTAAGTTTGAACCTAAGTGGTAATAAACAACTTGTTACCTACATTGTGATCTAACATTGTGGAATGACTTGTGCTATCAGACAATAGCATTCCTTGTATTACATAAATATACAACTACTGAAATTTTAATGCACCTAAAGCAGCAAATTCTAAGTCACATCAAGAATAATAATTTTTGAGTAATGTTGAGTAATTTCCCTCTCTTAAATTTCTGTGAATACCAAATATAAGCATCCCGGCATGTGTACCACAAGTGGATCTATTTACATGATCGAACTACCACTTCAGTGAACCACACATCATCAAGATAAAAGCATCAAAGACTTGAATCAGAGAATGTTAAGATTCTTGAATCTGAACTCACTGAATTGCAGTGGCTGCCCAACATCTCAGGCAACATAGTAATGCGGTGAACAATTAAACTAAATCTTACATTTCCCCCAATGAATGTGTATTTTCTTTACAAACTGACAATCATGTAAATAGATCCCAGAAGCTGATGATGCCCCCCGGGACAAACTAGTGATTCTGCCACCAGGAAAACTGACAGACAAAGAAACAAATCAACCTAGAGCAGTCTTGCTGTAGCTCAAAGTTATTCAAACTTTGGTGACTCTCGGTGTTCAAAGATAATGTTTATCGCCTCCATCTCTTCTACCCTTTGCATTTACACATAAGTTATTTTTCTTTTTTCCTCTCTTTCTCTCTATCTTTCTGATTTCACAATTTGCATTTGAAATATTATCTTCTAAGTATGAAAAATAACTGTGTACATCTCTCTTTTTCTCTCTCCGTCACCACTTTCATCATAGGATACTACTGATTACTAGGATAATGACCCCTAAAGAGCCTTTATAAAGTCCGGCCATGCCACCCAAATGTAATGGATCACTTTGCATCCCATAAGTTTTATGCAGGGTATATATACCTTGAGCCTGGGTATTCCAATATTTACAAGCTTTCGATTTCTAATAAGGACATAGATGCCAGGCCATAGATAAATGTATGATTCATCATCCACTGATCCAGGTTGCACTTGCAAAAGTGTAAGGATGAAATTTGATTCACATGAGTAGGAAGCCTATTACAGAAAAGGAGCAATATTTTAGACACATACCTGTCTTTTCAGCATGCCTTATTTATTTTGTAGGCACGGCTGAATTTTTTAGATTAAGTGTTTCTGATGCTATAAGTTTTGAGGATGTGCAATAGATCTATTATGGCTGAATCATAAGATACTCTGTAGGGCAGCATAGATTTCTGCTCAGCAGTGTGTAAGATCGTTGAAGCAGTTCACACAGGACATGTTGATAATCCCACCCATTTTTTTTTTTTGTAAAGAATCCCTGTGGACACTCCAGTGATTGTATATGCCAAGTCAACTAGGAATAAATCACAAACCATGAGAAAATAAAGGCACAGTCACTTCATAGTCATGCAATCCATGTCAGGTAAATTCAAAAACTTTAATCCTATAAAATAAGTACTTTCCTCTTACAGTATGTTAAGACTTCAGCAAATAACGTATACAAAAACATCACTGATATTTAAATGTCTGAATGTAGTCACATGACTACTATCCACCAAAATTCTTAAAGTTACAATGTTTGAAATGGTAATAACATTGCATAAAAGAAAAAAATGTGAATGTTAAAAACATTTAAAACACCAAATTATTTTTAACAGACAAGTAATGGACATAACTTCATTAATTACAGGAGTGCAAGTTCCTTCATTTCTAACAATAAACCCCAAGGTCCACCTCTCAAGTTTGTCATTACTTCTGCAACAATCACAAATTGTATAAAATGTTCAGGATATTTCATGACATATTTTGATAAGGCATTTGAATTACTTTTATCCCTAATATAATATGAATGTTCATATATCCTCTCTTTTAAAGTTCGGTGTTAAATCTGGCCCATACTGTTTGACATAGTCTTGTCTAAGATGTAATCCAATGTTATATTCTACAGTCCTATGCATATGTAAACTATGGAGCTTTTCTCCCTGAGCTTCTGATGAAAATGGGTCATGCAACCCAGATGGACTATCCCAGTTAACAAATGTAAAAAAATAAATAATAAATAAATAAATAAATAAATAAATACAATGTTATTACCATTTGATACATTATAACTTAAGAATTTTGGTGAATAGTTCTCATGTGACTAAATTTAAACTTTTAAATATTGGCAATGTTTTTGTGTAAATTATCTGATGAAGCCTTAACATACTTATTAAGACAAAGGCGATTATTTTATGTGATTAAAGTTTTTGAACTTAAGTGGTTTGGATTGTATTGCATATGCTCATTCAGATGTATATCAGCGGGGCATTGTACTCAATGATGGGTCTAAAGAGGGCTGAATATAAAAGAACAATGACAATGATGGACCTGTATGCCATACACTTGCTTATAAATTGTGCAAATACTGTAGAATGATTTCTTTACTACGTTAGACACGTGGTGGTTAAAGGCCAAGTGACTGTCTACATATGTTCCCAAATTCCTGACCTCTGGGTCTACATTTGGAGAGTGCTGTCAGTGTAATAATTAGTCTGATATTCTCATCATGTCTCTCTTCATATAATCCAGGTAGGTATGTCTCAGGTCATTTACGTCCACATGGAATGTGACTGAGTCATACTGGTACTTGTGGTTCAGTGACCTGAGTACATGTGTGAAGTGGTGGATCCTGGCCCCTGAGAGGCAAATTACCGTAACCCTTGCTTTGCGAAGCCTGGTGAGTGGGGCATAAGTGTGCCTCACAATAGAATTCCCTATGACAAGATATAAAATAATAGGGTTGTCTGCCTTATTGGTTTAGACATTGAGACTACTGCGAGTTGAGGCTAACTGTGTATTGGTAAATGTTGTTGTGGTAGTGGGGTTTTAAGGTTGCTGATGACAGTTACCACAATTTCTACATCTGGGAGACCTTTAAGGTTTGGGAAGCTTACTGTCAGGACACTCAGCACATGTGGGTCTATGTGGTTGTCCTGTGATGTATGTAGCTGGTCATGTGCTGTGCTGTGTTGTGTTGGGCTGTGTGTTTCTGACAACCTATTTGGTAGTTGTAGTAATTTTATGTGATAACTTTGCCTCCAGCAATGTATACTTACACCTTTGACATACTGCATTAGATTTGTTGAGAATTAAGTGGTTATCACAGAACATGACACAACCTCTACATTGTCTCAGGATGCTTATGTCTAACAAAGTGGCTACAGGGACAAGACAAAAGTCAGGATACATGGTTTTGAGTATTTATATGGTGGGTTTCAGTGGGTCTGGTACTGTGTATTTAAGTAAGGCTGTGCTTAGTAGCAAACTTATTTTTTGTGGTCCTTATGTCCATAAACACTCTATATGTTAAATAAATGAGTACATGACAGATTTGATTGGATGCTAGTTGGGTAAAAATTGCACACACAGTCTAATCTGTCTCTTTTGTCTGTCTCTTCCTACCTGATAAATTATCCATGGTCATTCCTCCCTGCCAACAGTTACAGTATTTCACTTCTTTGCCAATCTACCTGGATCTGGCCTCACACTGTAAACAAATATCAGCTGAGCAGTGGAATCAACCCAGACTCTTCCCACAGGCACCTTACCAGAGGAAAAAGAAGAAAAACGCTTGAGAATCATTTCTGATGTATTCTGCCAGGTGTGCTTAATGTCTTATACGTCTGATTTTTCATTTTTATAACTATGTTAAGGCAGGAGGTATCTCCTTAACTGCACTTTGCTTGACTCTTCCTTTCAAAAACACTTCTATCTCAGTAGGTAAATTCTTATTAGGATGAACCTACTTTATTAAAGTGCTGGAACAACACACACTACTTTACTGTCATTAGCATTACCAATGTTCTCATGTCTAAACAACTTATAGGTTCATAGGTTAATAGATTAGTATTAAGCTACCTGCCCTTGTGAGCCATTTTAAGCTTAGCCAGTTATTCCTTGTGAGACTCAAACTCTGCACCTTGTGTTTGTAAGGCAAACACCTTAACCATTAGGCCACTCTCCCAACCTTCCAACCTCCATGAATTTGTTCCTACCCTTTTTGAGCTGCCTGCTAGACATAGGCCTTGACAGATTAACTCCCAAGAAAGTGGGAATTGTGTCCACTGTCTTGATGCATTCAGGTGCTCTTTTCTGTGATATTTAAATATCTCATCTACTTGGTTGTACTGTAAAAAGGATACCCTGATGTCCTACCTCACCCCCCCCCCCCAAACACACAAACATGCACACAACTGGGCCTTCCATTTCACACTTGAATGCATAATTTACATCTATATTCAAACAACTGCTTAATAGTCCTTCAGACCATCACAGGGGTGTAGCCAGAGATTTACATTTTGTACTCAAACCTAAGGTTGCTGTCCCCACTACCCACATATCACTTTAAAAATCTACTCAAGCCTCAAAAAGTTAACCCCAGATATATAGGAAGATGCACATTATTTTCAGCTGTTACCATTTATATCCATAAAAAGCTAGTTTTAGAGGGGGTATTCCCTTTTGCACAATAATGCTTTGTATACCTCCATACTACCAATATTTGTTTACACAGTTCAAAAAATTCTGTGCTTCTTGAATGTTGACATTTCTAAGAGATGCTCCAAAAATGTAGTCATTTGAGTACACTGAGTATGCCTATCTACACCCTTCAGCATTGTCCATAATCTTTATACTCCTTCTTAAGAGTAACATTGAACCCAGCCCAGGACCAATAGCTCCCTTTCCTCAACATCAGAACTACTCCTTTGCCACACTGGCATGTACCCTCCTCAATGCACATAGCATCAGAAACAAGCTAGACCACATAAGTGCTTTTATTTCCCAGCACAACCCAGACATTTTAGCAGTCACAGAATCCTGGGTCAACAAAGACTCCCCCAACTATCAACACTTTATAACCTCTTACAAGTATGTCACTGATGCCTGACCAGGCAAAAAATCAAATTGAGGTTCTTTAATTTTGTACAGAAATAAACAAAAACAAAAATCATTGTATAAGGAAACTCCTTCTCAGACTCTGATCTTAACTGGATTCTCCTAAAATCTCCAATTCACAATGGCAAACCACTACTGGTCACTACAATGTATATGCCACCCCCTGCTTTCCTAAATAAATTCAAATCACTCAACACTAGCATCACTAACATCCTTAACAACTGTCCAAAAATAATAACATTATCATCCTAGGGACTTCAGTGTTAATTATCTTGGCCCTTTTTCATCTGACATGTTTAATTTCCCTAGGTCTCCTTCAACTCATAAAACAACCAAGAAGACCAAATCTCATGTCCTCCAAATACTCCACACTCATCCTGAATATTACAAACATACCAGACTCCATCTCCATCATAAATATTCTGCCATCATCACTAAATGACCACTGTTTAATGACCTTTACAATTGGCAACCATTCTATAGTACTACCAACTATATGCAAAACCGTCAGAAACATGAGTAACACAAACATTGACAAAGTCAGAACTTTTCTTACAACCCACAAATGGAACCATATATTCTATTTACATGACGCTAATACAGCAGCTGTAAGCTTAATCAACCTTTTACTCCAGCAGCAAGACAACATTTTTCCCACTTATTTACAACTTTATAAACCAATCAGAACTGAATGGCATGTGTAAAATAGCCAAGAAGTCCATCAGAAGGCACAAAACAAATTGGCAAACAAAGAAACAAATTACCCTCTTATATTCTCCCAAACACTTTTGGAAAGAATTTAACTTACTTACAGGAAGAAAACCTCCTCACGATACCCTGTCTACAAATTGCATTCAGTGTTGTACAACAAAACTTTCTCCAGAATTTAGCAATCTACCATCAATAAGCTCCTCAACTCCCCCAGATCATGCATTGCCCACCCCACCACCATTAATAGCCTTCTTCCATTTCCAAGTAGAATAGAAACTTCTTTGGAACATAAGTATTTGAAAATATTTCCACTAACACCATCCCGGATCTATATATCTATATATATATATATATATATATATATATATATATATATATATATATATATATATATATATATATATATATATATATATATATGTATATGTATGTATATATATATATATATATATATATATGTATGTATAGGGCATTTATAAACCTAGCCAGAATGTGTTTGGCTTTCGCCACCCATTTTAAATTTATTTTGCTATGCCCTTTTTCGAGGTTAGTATACTGTGCCTCTGTCTAACAGTGACACAGAAGTGATACCCGGTAATAAACCTACGATCTCCCATCCACTCATCAAGATTCCTCTTGAAGAGAGTCAATGAGGGACTCTGCCTAACCTGGACTGGGATTTTATTCCAGAGTGAAGGGAGCTTCTGGGTTATGAATCTGTCCCTCCAGCATGTCCTATTTATTTCAGTGCTGAGGTTCAAGTCTCTCGAGCGCGTAGCTCGATGGGATTTGGATTTTCTGAGGTGCAGCATGTCCATTAATTCCGGGTTGGACATGGCTTTATACGTCAGGCACAGATCGCCTCTGAACAAGCGGTATGCCTCTGAGAAGAGCTGGAGTTTCTTTAACCGGGCAGCATATGGCATCTGTTTGAGCCCTTTGATCCTCTTGGTGAGGTACTTTTGGGGTCTTTCCAGTTGCTGCAGGTGTCTGGTAAGGTACATCCCAAAAAGGGCATTGTACTCAATTATGGGCCTGATGAGGGATGAGTAAAGAGGCACGATGACCTCCCCTGATCTAGATGTGAATCCCTTCATGATTAGGTGGGCTATATAAAATGTTTTTCTAACCACTTTGGCCATGTGGTTGTCAAATGAGAGATTGTTATCAACTTGGGTCCCCAGGTCCCTAATTACTTCTTCTGTACTTAATGGATTACCACCTATGTGGTAATTTGTGGGCACTTTGTTTTTGCCAAAGGGGATGACTATACACTTTTTGGCATTTAGCTTGAGGCCATGGCTCTGGCACCAGTTGTCTGTTTCTATGAGGCCCTTTTGGAGGATGCTTGTGTCGGCTGGAGAGTCGATTATGGTGCCCAGTTTGCAGTCATCTGCGAACTTGGTCAGCCACAGTCCTTCCATGTTGGCCTGTACCTCCAAGAAATATATACCGAACAAGAGAAGTCCCAGGACTGAACCTTGTGGGACACCACTTGTAACTGGTTTGGAGTCTGACATGGCTCCAGCAATTCTAACCATGTGGGTTCTGTCCTTGAGCCAGTTTGCAATCCATCTAGTGACATAGGGCTTTATATTTAAGCTGGTGAGCTTATCTATAATGCCCGAGTGGGTATTGTATCGAAGGCTTTTGCGAGGTCCAGGTAGGCTGTGTGGACCACCTTCCCCTCGTCAATGGCCTTGGTGACTGTTTCAAAGAAATCAACCAGGTTTAAGAGGCAGGATCTGCCCTTAAAGCCAAACTGGGTAGGATCCAGTGTTTGTAGGTCCCCAATATCTTTATTTATGAGGTCCATGATGATCCTTTCCATAGCTTTGCAGACCAAGCTAGTCAGGCTTATGGGGCGATAGTTTCCAGGATCTGTTGAGGCACCACCTTTATGGAGAGGGACCACTGTGTTGCTGTACGACACTCTTTGGGCACATATCCTGTAGTAAGGCTGAGATTGAACAGTAGTTTTATGTTTGGGTTTAGCTCTTCCTGGAGTTCATGTAGGACGCAACCCGGGACACCATCTGGTCCCATTGATGCTGTGTTTTTTGCTTTGGAGAGGGCAGCTCTTACCTGAGCATCTGAGATGTCAGAGGGGCAGCACTCTGCTGGGATAGATATTTGCCCTTGGGGAGTTTGCGCTGAACCTGTCAGCTAGGATGTTGGCAATGTCTGTGGGTTTGGTGTATTTTTTGTCATTTTAGACTAATTCTGAGCATATCTGGGAATTCCCACCCAGGTTCCTAGCATAACTAAAGAAAGCCTTGTGATTATCCTTAGTGTCCTGTGCAATTTTTTTCTTGAAGCTGGCCTTAGACAATTTTATGTGTGTCCATAGTTTTTTGCTAATTCTGATCAGTGATGCCTTCCCTTTTTGGGATTTTGCTCTATCATTTAGTAGCTTCCTCCTTCTATTGTATAGTTGTTTATGGCTGGGGTCCACCAGACAGGACGTCTGCCTTTGGAGGATTGGGTCTTGGTTTTATTTGGGATCGCATGATCCATGCATTCCTGAAGGTGTTCATAGAATGCGTTTATAAAGGATTCTATTTTCCACAGGCCCGGGGGTTTGAAGGATTCCACCTTAGTTTTGAGGAGTGTGAAATTTGCTTTAGAGAAGTTTTTCACTGTGGTTTTCTGAGCAGGGGGTGGGGTCGGGATGTGAATATCCAGAGAGATTAGTTTATGGTCTGATCTTACCAGTGAGGGATACACTTCTGGTCTGGAGCATAGAGTCCCAATGTTGGTGATGATCAGGTCCAGTATGTTTCCCCTCTTGTGGGAGTGGTAACAAGTTGTTCCATAGCATTTGAGTTTATAAATTCTAGGAACCTTTGGGCTAGGTTGTTGGAGCTAGAGTAATGCTCCCAGTCTATGTTTGGGTAGTTGAAGTTGCCCAATATAATGGTGTTTGGAGAGACCTTCATATTTTCCAGTGTTCTCAGGAAGGCCGAGTGGGGTTCCTGGGTTTGGGAGGGTGGTCTGTAGCAGACTATAAACTGGAAGGCAGTTTTACCCACTGTTAGTTGCACATGGATAGTCTCTGATGCTTCCTGCTTTGCCACCAACCTGGAGGTGTGGGTATCTTTGATGAATATCGATACTCCCCCTCCTTTTGTGGTTCGGTCAAAGTTTTGGGGCTGGAAAGCATGGTATGAGGTATAACCTGGTAGTGCTGGGGTGCTCTCGGGAGCCCTGAACCAGGTTTCTGTTACTGCACAGATATCAATGTTCTCCATGCTAAGGAGAGTTTGTGCATCTTGAGGTTTAGACTTCTGGCGTTGAGTAGCATTACTCTTAGTTTCTTATCCCTTGTGATACCTATGGAAGTGGGTTTGTCTTTTGAGCCTTGCCTAAAAAAGGCACTATGGGGGTAGCAAGAGCCTTTGCCAATAAGCCCAGGGTAACAGGTGCAAGCCGCCCTAAGCCAAGCATCGTGGCTTGTCGAGCATATCATCCCAAGCTGACAGGCATTGGATCCCCTTTGAATGACACCAGTACTTAAGCCAGTTGTTGAAATTGATCATCTTGTCTTCATATTGTGGCATCATTCTTGGTGAGGGTAAGATGCTACTCAAGGTCAGGGTCATACCGGCCTGGGCTACATGCTCAGAGAGCTCCTTTATGTCTCTTTTCATGTAGTCCAGGGAGGTACTCGGTCATTCACACCAGCATGGACAATGACTGAGTCATATTTGTACTTGCCTTGGAGTGACCTGAGTGCTTGTGTTATGTGGCGGATCCTAGCGCCCGACAAGCTGCTCACTGCGACCCTCTCCTTGTTCAGCCTGGTGAGCGGGACATCAGTGTGCCTGACGATAGAGTCCCCTATTACAAGTGTATCAGGTGTGTTGTTTAGTTGTAAGGGCTGTGACTGTTTGGCACACTGGCTTTGTGAGATATGTGTTGCACGTGTTTTGTTTTGGGGTAGCGGCTGCTTGGGTGCCTGCTTTGGAGGTCTCTGCTGCTTCGGCAGATCTTTATTCAGAGCCTCCGAGTATGTTTTGGTGTGATTATGTGTTTGGTTTGCTGTCGTGGTAGGTCTATGTGAGACTGGAATTGTAGTGAGTGTGGTTTCCTTCTCCTCCTGACTGGTTATGCCAGTACTGAGTTGAGAGAGCTTAGCCTCCAGTTTGGCTATATGGTTGCATCTCTCACATGTGTTGGAATTTGTTGGGAGGAGGAGAGGGTTGTCTGTGTACATGAGGCAGTTGTAACATTGCCTCAAGATTCCCAGATTCACCAGCTGGACCGGAGAGGAGATTGACAACTGACCTTTGGACATGCTAGAATAATATTGGGAATTCCTTAATAATTGAAAACCAGGGCCAGTGGGGAGTGAGGGTGTAGTGCTTTTAATTTTAGTGCTGACTTATATAATTGCTTTAGTGAGCAAGTGCCAGGTAACTTAAGTGCAATGTGTTACAGGTAACTTAAATGCAAAAATGACAAACAGTAACTTTCTTTCAAGTGAAACAAGTAAATAAGTACAGTAAGCAATGCAGATATCACTAGTGATCCACAGAAGCTGAGAAGCAGATTAGGTGGAATTAGCATTCCAGGGAAATAACAAGCAAACAAACAACAAGCATATAAACAAAGCTAGATTCGGCAGGCCTGGATCTAGTCTATGCTACAGCAAACAAGGTGTAC